>NC_057806.1:321047413-321345382 GCF_018294505.1 Triticum aestivum | reverse complement strand
GGGGGCAGGGGGCACCTCTAGACACACAAGTTGATCCTCGTGATCATTTTCTTAGCCGTGTGCGGTGCCCCCTTCCACCATACTCCTCGATAATATTGTAGCGGTGCTTAGGCGAAGCCCTGCGACGGTAGAACATCAAGATCGTCACCACGCCATCATGCTGACGGAACTCTTCCCCGACACTTTGCTGGATCGGAGTCCGGGGATCATCATCGAGTTGAACGTGTGCTAAAACTCAGAGGTGTCGTAGTTTCGGTGCTTGATCGGTCGTGTCGTGAAGACGTACGACTACATCAACCGCGTTGTCATAATGCTTCCGCTGTCGGTCTACGAGGGTACGTAGACAACACTCTCCCCTCTCGTTGCTATGCATCACCATGATCTTGCATGTGCGTAGGAAATGTTTTGAAATTACTACGTTCGCCAACACTTAGTGGAGAAGAGGAGAGGCGGCCAGGGCAAGGGCCGCGCGCCCCTCCCCCCTAGTCCGAATAGGACAAGGAGAGGGGGGCGGCACCCCCCTTTCCTTCTTCTCCTCCACCTCTTTCCCCCTCTTCTCCTAATCCAACAAGGAAAAGGGAGGGAGTCCTACTCCCGGTGGGAGTAGGACTCCTCCTGGGGCGCCCCCTACTGGCCGGCCGCACCTCCCTCCTTGCTCCTTTATATACGGGGGTAGGGGGCACCCTAGAGACACAACAATTGATCGTTTGATATTTTAGCTGTGTGTGATGCCCCCCTCCACCATAGTCCACCTCGATAATACTGTAGCGGTGCTTAGGCGAAGCCCTGTGTCGGTAGAACATCATCATCGTCACCACGCTGTCGTGCTGACGAAACTCTCCCTCAACACTCGGCTGGATCGGAGTTCGAGGGACGTCATCGGGATGAACATGTGCTGAACTCGAGGTGTCGTACGTTCGGTACTTGATCGGTCGGATCGTGAAGACGTACGACTACATCAACCATGTTGTGCTAACACTTCTGCTTTCAGTCTATGAGGGCACGTGGACAACACTCTCCCCTCTCATTGCTATGCATCTCCATGATCTTGCGTGTGCGTAGGATTTTTTTTTGAAATTACTACGTTCCCCAACACCTTTTTCACCAGAATGGGCCACTGTTGGGCCGTGCCACGTGTTGACCTATCATAGGTGCCTCCTGTCCAATGACTAGATGACATCTGTCCAAACGGTGAGCCAACACGTGTTTCCTCCAGCCAATGAGAATTTTACACGTGGAAAATCCCCATTGGTCCGGGCTGTTAACGGGTTATCGGATCCGAAACTGGACCCGATAGCTTAACGGCGACCCGTTACGGTGGATGCCACGTGTCGGTCACCCTTGACGAAAGCACTTTCATGACGCACCATTTATCATCATGGAAGTGGACACTTCCGTGATGATAATTTTGGTACTGTCATGGAACACTTCTACGACAGCACAAGTATGACTATCTCGATTCTGTCATAAAATCGTCATGGATGTACATGCATGACAGAAAACGTGACCTATTGTGACAAACATGTATCATCATGAAAGTGTAATTTTTTGTAGTGTTGGTGTCCGGATGTATTATTTCCTTCCTCTGCAAACCGACTCTGTACAACCCGAGGCCCGTCCTTGTGTATATAGACAGGAGGGTTTAGTCTGTAGAGGCTATCAGAATAATCATAGGCTAGACAGCTAGAGTTTGGCCATTACGATCTCGTGGTAGATCAACTCTTGTAACCCCTATACACATACCGAATATAATCAAGCAGGAACGTAGGGTTTTACCTCCTTTAAGAGGGCCCGAACCTGGGTAAACATCGTGTCCCTATTATCCCTTGTTACCATTGATCCTCAGACACACAGCTTGGGACCCCCTACCTGAGACCTACTGGTTTTGACACCGACAACTGTTCCTTCTCCCTCATGTGCCACCTTTGTATGTTAATGTGATTCATCACCATCAATTGGCCTTCTTTCCTTAGACGCCAAACAATTCTCGTGCAAAGTATCCTGGTGAAAACATACAAAAGAAGGTACGCGAACGGGATAAAATCCGAAGGATCCTAAGCCATGTAAACAAATTTACGGCATAAATTATCACAAAAATTGGACTCCTCACGTTAGAAATATGCCCTGGACAAAATCATGTGATGATATTTTTTATCTATATATTCATGAGTTATTTGTATTGTCCTTTAATATCATCATTGATATTGATTGAATCATGAGGAACTCGGAGTAGTTAACCTTGAGACCAGTGATGAATCAATAAATTCCTGATGTCATATAAAAGACGTCCACTGTAGGTAGAACAAGGATTGTGTCATCTGCATATTGCAAAATTGGGAAATCAGGACATGAGAGATGGGAATCGTTGCATGGAAAACAAAAAAATTCTACGCACACGCAATGATCTATCCATGGAGATGCATAGCAACGAGGGGGGGAGTATGTTTACGTACCCTCGTAGACCGTAAGTGGAAGTGTTTCACGACGCGGTTGATGTATTCGAACATTCTTCGCTCTCCAACCGATCTAGTACCGAACACATGACACCTCCGTGTTCTGCACAAGTTCATCTCGGTGACGTCCTCCGCCTTGTTGATCCAGCAAGACAGCGAGGTAGTAGATGAGTTCCGGCAGCACGACGACATGGTGACGGTGATGATGATGTGATCTCTGCAGGGCTTCGCCTAAGCACTACGAAAATATGACCGAGGGAGTAAACGGTGGATGGGGGCGCCGCACATGGCTAAGGCAATGTTGTGTTCTTGTGTGACTGATAACCCACAAGTATAGGGGACCACAACAGTTTTCGAGGGTAGAATATTCAACCCAAATTTATTGATTCGACACAAGGGGAGCCAAAGAATATTCTCAAGTATTAGTAGCTGAGTTGTCAATTAAACCACACCTGGAAACTTAATATCTACAACAAAGAGTTTAGTAGCAAAGAAATATGATAGTAGTGGTAACGGTGGCAAAAGTAATATTTTTGGTTTTATAGTGATTGTAACAGTAGCAACGGAAAAGTAAATAAGTGAAGAACAATATATGAAAAGCTCGTAGGCAATGGATCGGTGATGGATAATTATGTCGGATGCGATCAATCATGCAACAATTATAACATAGAGTGACACAGAACTAGCTCCAGTTCATTAATGTAATGTAGGTATGTATTCCGAATATAGTCATACGTGCTTATGGAAAAGAACATGCATGGCATCTTTTGTCCTACCCTCCCGTGGCAGCAGGGTCCTATTGGAAACTAATGGATATTAAGGCCTCCTTTTAATAGAGTACCGGACCAAAGCATTAACACTTAGTGAATACATGAACTCCTCAAATTATGGTCATCACCGGTAAGTATCCCGATTATTGTCACTTCGGGGTTAACGGATCATAACACATAATAGGTGACTATAGACTTGCAATATAGGATCAAGAACTCACATATATTCATGAAAACATAATAGGTTCAGATCTGAAATTATGGCACTCAGGCCCTAGTGACAAGCATTCAGCATAGAAAAGTCATAGCAACATCAATCTCAGAACATAGTGGATACTAGGGATCAAACCCTAACAAAACTAACTTGATTACATGATAAATCTCATCCAACCCATCGTCGTCCAGCAAGCCTACGATGAAATTACTCACGCATGGCGGTGAGCATCATGAAATTGGTGATGGAGGAAGGTTGATGATGATGATGATGATGGTGACGGATTCCCCTCTCCGGAGCCCTGAACGGACTCCAGATCAGCCCTCCCGAGAGAGTTTAGGGCTTGGCGGCGGCTCCGTATCGTAAAACGCGATGAATCGTTCTCTCTGATTTTTTTCTCCCCGAAAGTGAATATATGGAGTCAGGATGGATGTTGGTGGAGCATCAGGGGGCCCACGAGGCAGGGGGCGCGTGCCCCCCACCCTCGTGCACAGGGTGTGGGCCCCCTGACATGGATTCTTCTTCCTGTATTTTTTATATATTCCAAAAATAATCTCCGTTGATTTTCAGGTCATTCCGAGAACTTTTATTTCTGCACAAAAATAACACCACGGCAATTCTGCTGAAAACAGCGTGAGTCCGGCTTAGTTCCATTCAAATCATGCAAGTTAGAGTCCAAAACAAGGGCAAAAGTGTTTGGAAAAGTAGATACGACGGAGACGTATCAGTGACGCCCGCTCCCCATGTATATATAGGTGGGAGGGGAGGAGGCAGCCCCTAGGGCGCCCCAAGAGACCTGGTGGCAGCCCTAGGGCTGCTGCCTTGCCCTGCGCCCCCTTTCCTTATTTGGATATGAGGGGGAAATGAAAGGGAGATGACTGCCTTAGGGCGCCTCCCCTTTCCTTCCCTCCCTACTTTGGTGCATGGGTAGGGGGTAGAGGGGCACACCAGCCACTTGTGGGCTGGTGTGCTCTTCCCCATTTGGCCCACAAGGCCCAAAAACCTACCGGGGCTACCCGGAACCCCTTCCGATGACCCGATAAGTACCCGGTACCACCCGAAACACTTCCGGTGTCCAAATACCATCGTCCTATATATCAACCTTTACCTCTCAACCATTTCGAGACTCCTCGTCATGTCTGTGATCTCATCCGGGACTCCAAACAACATCCGGTCACCAAATCACATAACTCATATAATACTATATCGTCATCGAACGTTAAGCGTGCGGACCCTACGGGTTTGAGAACTATGTAGACATGACCGAGACACCTCTTTGGTCAATAACCAATAGTGGAACCTGGATGCCTATATTGGCTCCTACATATTCTACGAAGATCTTTGTCGGTCGAACCGTTATGACAACATACGTAATTCCCTTTGTCCATCGGTATGTTACTTTCCCGAGATTCGATCGTCGGTATCTTCATACCTAGTTCAATCTCGTAACTGGCAAGTCTCTTTACTCATTCTGTAATACATCATCTTGTGACTAACTCCTTAGTCATTTACTTGCAAGCTTATGATGTTTATTATCGAGAGGGCCCAGAGATACCTCTCCGATACTCGGAGTGACAAATCTTAATGTCGATCTATTCCAACTCAACAAACACCTTCGGAGATACCTGTAGAGCATCTTTATAATCACCCAGTTACATTGTGATGTTTGATAGCACACAAGGCATTCCTCTGGTATCCAGGAGTTGCATAATCTCATAGTCGAAGAAATATGTATTTGACATGAAGAAAGCAATAGCAATAAACAGAACAATCGTTATGCTAAGCTAACGGATGAGTCTTGTACATAACATCATTCTCCTAATGATGTGATCCCATTATCAAATGACAACACATGTCTATGGTTAGGAAACCTTAACCATCATTGATCAACGAGCTAGTCTATAGAGGCTTACTAGGGACGTGGTATTTGTTTACGTATTCACACATGTATTTAAGTTTCCGATCAATACAATTCTAGCATGAATAATAAACCTTCATCATGAATAAGGAAATATAAAATAACAACTTTATTATTGCCTCTAGGGCATATTTCCTTCAATGAGGTGTGTTGAAGTGGTGGCTCAGGCAAGTTCTTATGCATAGGTTCATTGAACATAGATTGTTGTAGATTAGTAGCCAATACAAAAATCAATGGAGCGAGAAGGTCTTCTTGCCCGACTCCTCTTTTGCGAAGGAATTGTTTGCTAGGTAATCTATTCAGCACAACTGAAGAGAAGCCAATGTTGTAATTCATCTTGGTCCATTGAAGCCATTTGTGACCAAAGCCTTGAGAAAACATGATATCAATGATAATGTCATGGTTTAAATGTCAAATGCCTTTTCAAAGTCAAGTTTGAACCGAACAGTCTCCTTATTTGACCGGTGACACTGATGCATATATTCAAAAGACCATGCCGAATAGTCTTGAAGACACTTGTTTAGAAATCCATATTGATTCTTGTGTACAATTCTGACAACATTTTCTGTAATTTTTTGCCAATAGCTTGGTGATGATCTTTAAGGTGCAATTTAGTAGAGAGATAGATCTGAAATCTTCATGTGCAGCTGTAGAGTACTTTCAGGGGATCGTAGTAAGGAAAGAGTAACTGATGCTTTTTATATTTATATCCCCTTTGTGGAAATATTCAATCATTTTGTAGAAGTCAGGAGCAATAATATCCCAACATGCTTTACGGAATGCAACATTGAATCCATCAGGTCCGGGAGCTTTATCATTTGGCATATTCTTAATCACATCATATATCCCTTCCTTAGTAAAAGGAGCCTCCAGTTCTTCAGTATTGTGTTGCAGCATAGAATCCAGGAGCAAGAGGTTTCATGTTTTAGATGTGCTTCCTAATCTATCTCTGGAAGCTCTGAATAAGATAGCAGCTTTAGTTTGGTGATCATGGTGTTCAATCCCATTACTCCCTTCATTCCCTTATATAAGGCCACTTCATATTTTTATGTCTAACTTTGACCATTAATTTATCAACATAAAATGAGTTACATGCCACAAAAAACATTCCATTGGATGCACATTTCAAAGAACTTTCCGATGATGTATTTTTTATGACATGTAATCCATATTTTCTTGACCAAAATTGTAAGACAAAGTTTAACATGAAAAACAAAGTGGCCTTGTATAAAGGAATGGAGGGAGTATCATATTTAAGCTTAGAGATGTGAATTATTTTTGTACTTTATAGTTGCTTTGGCCTAGAAAAACTTGGTATTAGCTTCCCCAATTTTGACAAATCTGATAGTTGCCCTTTGCTTGCAATAAATTATTTGATGGGATAAATTTTACTCCAAGTGAGCTTTCAGTATCACCATGCCATTTTTTTTCTTCTACCGTGAGTTCTTTGTATTCTTCGAGAGTGTCATAAAATAGAATGAGGTAGTTTGTACCTCTAGTGATGCCTTTCAAATCTGTTTGTACTGACTGTGTTCCAACTAGTAATTTTCACATCTAAAGATGTTTGATTTGAGAATAGGGGTACCAATCTTGATGACACAAGGGATATGATCAGAAGCTGTTCTAGTCAAAGGGGTGGCAAAAGTGCTAGGATTGTTGAAAGTCCCAGCTTCAGATGAGAAGATCCAACCCAATTTCTCCAGCAAAGTTGCCTCCTGCATAATTCTCCAAGTGGAGCTTCTGCCTTTTAATGGGATCTTCACCGGAGCTAGCTTCCTAATAGCTTCATTGAACAAGAGCATGTCCTCGATGTTACCACCCTGTCTGTTTCTATTGCTAATAGCTTCATCGCACAGTAATTAAGTCATCTTCCCACATGCATCTAATTATGTCTCCCCGAGCACGCTATGCCCGACTAACTTTATCCTAGGGATACATATACTACTACTACTAGTAGGTGGTTAACTATCAGTAATCACCGGGACGAATAATTACCCGTGCAAGCAAGCGTGAAAAAGCCCAAGATGCCGGAAACATAAAATAAAATCTTGTTCCTGCCTTGGTGGGTGTGGTTGAAGTGGAGTTCTTCGATCCTTGGATAGGGAATTAAGTCATGGCGGCCATGGTCGTCATGCATGCGTGGCCTAGCATCGATGGATGGCCCTCGATCAATCGAGCTGTTGCATCACAAACAGCGGCAAAGAAACTAGTGGCGATATTTGCACGACTAGACCAGTCACCATTAGTCTTCCTTGTACGGAAAAGTAGGTCCTGACAAGGAACAACTGGTTGAATTATAGAAGGGTTGTTTGGGATCCTCCTCGATCTGATTTTGATTTGATCGCTAGCTGGGACTAAGCACGCATCCACTGCTATCCACTACATCTGCTACGCACGCACGTAATAAGAGAAAAAGATTCTCCATTTTTCTTCTTTTCGACAACAACCGGTCTACCCCTATGCATGAAATATTGTGTGCAACTTGCATTCATGACGACACAACGCATGGGAAAATAAGGTTGCTTTCGGTTTCGCCGTAGCAGAAGAGAAAGACATAGAAGCTCCTCGTTCAAATGTTTAGTGCCTGGTGTGAATTAGTACATGTAAGGATTTCCAATTACACACATCAAACATGCAAGCGTGTACATTCCTACCTGTACATCATCTCAAATTTGGATCAGCTGCATTTGACGGTCAAACGGAATGCAGATGCCTGACATCCATGCATGCATAAGCGAGGGCCAAAAGAGAATGTGCATTATATCTAGACTAGAGATGGTCTCGATCAAGTGAAGACTCAGGTGAGAACACAGCGTCAGCTATCTCTTGTCCGTGGGATCACTTTCCCTTAATTAACAACAACTGGTTTCCTTAATGCTCTCCCACTGTTTAACTCACAGGATGGCTAATGGCAAACGGACAAGGCTCGGCACGTCACTAGTCACCCTGGACATCGCAAACGACGGCGGGTTTAGCTGACGCTACTGACAAGATTAGGTCGAAGAGGAAGAGGTTAACCAGCTAACTAGCTAGCCTTTCCTCACGAAGTAGCTGCCACTACGTCGCTCGTGATGCTGCCGCTTTTGCAATGTGATCCTAATCATCGCCTCCTTAAACCTGATTAGTTTACTGGGGAAGAACAATTAATAGTGGGTTTGGTGCTGCCTCAGGGTTAGGGGAGCTAATTAGATGGGGGGCGAATGGGTTATAATTATCTGCAACTTGCAAACTTGAATTACATCATCATAGATGTAACTGCTTAGTGAATTTTGCCGCGTGCTTGAGATGGTTAGACAGCATGATTAGCGCGAGTGCACGCAATGTATCTACTAATCCCTCTATCCTAACTTATAGTAAGTCTCACATGTATATTTTAATAATAGAGATTTAGACCATTAATTCGTTCAACAAAATATTATTTTTATAACATAGAATTATATCATTAGATTCATTCTAAGAGAAGTTTTCAGTGCTATTATTTTTGTGGCATATAACTCAGATTCTGTTGAGCGTTGCAACGGACATAAATATTCTAGTACGTTAGCCCATGATTTACCTGTATGCACTAATGTGTTGTGTAACTAAATGTGTTAATAAATCTTGCCCGTGATTGACCTACTTCAATACCTTCTAGAATTTTATTTGATAATTCAATAAAAACATGGGATGGTTAAGACGGGTTTCAAGGGAAATTAGTGAATAGACCAGAGATAGAAGGAAAAAAAAATCAAAACATGGAAAGAGAGGGAGGAACATACGTAAGGTTGAATGAAGCACTCTACTTGACTGGAAAAAAAAGGAACGCTACTCTTTTTCTAAATAGTAGAGAATGAAAAGTCTCTTCTCAGCTAGAGCTTATGTGAGCTTTGTATGAACAGTAATACAAAAAATAAATTCTAAAAAAAACTGTGGCTAATATTATCAAATGTTTTGAGTGCTTCCAGAGTTTCATTATGAAATGACATTCGTAGAAGTCATGTAAAAAACAAAATCAGCACTACAAGATGCTTTTGAAAATAGCATTTTGGAGCATAGATTTTTTATTCCACAACTTAGAGAAATGTTATTTCATGATGAAACTTTGCAAGAACTCTCAAAACATTCATCAATGTTTGCGAAAACAGAAATTTGATTATTTATAAAAAAATCCCATTTTTTTGGATTTTACTGTTCACGCGACTCATATGAGCTCGACCTGAAATAGTCCGCTTCCGTAGATAAATGCGTACAAGAGTGGGGAACAACAGCAAAGGTTGGAGTGGAGTATCTGCTCCTGAACTCAAATGCTCCCAGATGAATACTGAAATAAAAAAGTAAACAAGAAAAAAATCCAAAAAATGTGTTGTAAACTTTGAAAAATGTTGTGTGCTCACAAAAAATTATCATGAAAAGATATTCGTGGAAGTCGTGACAAAAGAAACAAAATTGATGCTCCAAAAATTCTATTATTGAAAGCATATTGGAGTGCTGATTTTTTTGCTATGACCTCCACCGATGTCTTTTTTTTTGCGGGTGCCACCAATGTCAATTCGTGCTGAAAATTGTCAAGCATATAAAATATTTGTCAAGGTTTGTCAAAAAAATCAGTTTTTTTGTCTTTACTGTTCATTCCGAGCTAATTTGGCCTAGGACTTTCGGATATAGGCCAGTTACTTTAGGCCCTGTTTGGTTTCAAATAAGTCACCAACTTATAAGTCGAAAAGTGAAAAAAAAAACTTATTTTGCCAAACAGACCCAACTTATAAGTCACGCCAACTTATAAGTCATAAGTTGTTCCACCCCAACTTAAAACTTATAGGTCACCCCTTTTTGCATGGGTCCCATTACCTTTACATAAAAATAAAATGAAAAATGTGTGATCAGATGACTTAGTCAGATGACAACCAAACAGGCATGACTTATAAGTCACTGCTATTAAGTCAACTAATTTATAAGTCAGGTGACTTATTGAAACCAAACATGGCCTAGAATTTCGAAAAGGTGTGCAGTGCGTGACAGCACGAGTGGCTTCTTGAAGTTTGACTTACTTAACAAGCGGCCGTATTATTCTTGTGGCGGGCTTAACTTGCAATATATGCAGCTTCGTGTTATCGCCCATGTTGTGGGCTGAAGAACCCAGAATCGCTGTATTAGGCTCGCCAGTAATTCGGCCGTTAGTAAGGTTCAACTATCAGAGACCTGTCTCGGTATTCCTTATCGCCGCTCATTGCAACAAAATGTCGCCCGAATTATAGCCATGTTTGATTTATAAGTTCTAGGATTTTTTTAGTCCCAACTTATAAGTCTCAAGTCTTTAAAAAATCCCTAACAAATTTCAAAAAAAAAAAAATCTCTAACTTCTTGATTTGTGGGACTTAACATGGACTAAAAGATTACATTACAACTATAAGTACTGATAAGTCCCTTCTTGAGAGTCTTATTTCATAAATCCTAAATGTCCACTTTAAGTCTCTATAAGTCCCTCCTATTTGGTTTAGATGGGACTTATAGAAACTTTTTTAAGTCCCTAAATCAATAAGTCTATGAAAACAAACACCCTTTATATCTCCCTTACAGCAAGATACATACTCCCGTTGCCTCACGCGCATCGCGACCTGGCCGGCACACTGATGTCTAACAGCATCTTCAGTCGCGGCTCCAACAAGCCCTCTTTAGGCGTTTTTACCGCGTCGGCGCCCAAAATTCGGCTCAGTCGCGTCCCAGGAACCCGTTTTTCGCCGGCTTGGGCCAAAATCAACACCGGCGGCCCCAGGACGAACCCGGCGCGCTCGGGGGCGGCAGGGCGAGGGGTTTTGGCGCGAAAACTCGGCGGGCTCACCGAGTCAACGGCACGCGCCTCGTCCTCCCCGAAACGTCTCGGTTTCCCGCGGAGGCAAGGCTGCCGCCAGTCAGCCTTGCCATTGATTCCTTTATCACGGGCGGCGCGTCACGGGCGGGCAGGCGCGGCGACGCCTCCCCTTCTGCCAGGTGTTCACACGACCTGGGGCTACATAAATAGAGCCTTCCCTTGCCGCTGGTCACACCAGCCGCCATCCCTCCCTTCCGCCGCCGATCCCAAACCAACCGCCGTCCCTTCATCCGCTGCCGAGCTCTCCCCTTCCCTCCCCTTCCCTTTCTCTCTCCATGGCCGAACGCTTTCCCGACTACGCCGCGGCGGCCAACAGCTTCGGCTTCCGCACGCTCCAGGAGTGCGATACGTGGCTTCTCTTTCGCACGGGGTGGAAACTCAGCAACGGCGGCGTCCCCATCCCCCATGTGCCCAACGTCGATGCGCGCCCCGGCCTCTTCGCCGCCGAGGTCAATCACGTGCGGGCGTCCCTGTCGGAGGAGCAGCGCGCCCTCCCCCAATTTGCCGCCCACAACCACGCCGCCTGGACTGAATATTTCCAGCGGCGACAGGCGCAGAGGCTGGCGTCCACGAACGGGGCGACGATGGTCGGTGGCACAAAGAACAGCGACGACCGCCGCGTCTGGTGAGGGGTCCCCCGGCCGCACCTTGCACGAGGTGATCGCACACCTCGAGGGCGGCAACAACCCACCGCTGGCGTACCCCGCCGCGGTGGCCGCGCCGGCCCCTCGTCGGAGCGCCGGGCCGTGGGTGTCCAGGAGGTTCGCCGCCTCCTCCTCCTTCCACTCTTCCTCCTCCTCCCGCTCCTCCTCCCACTCTTTCGGCTCACCGACGCTCTTCGGCGTCAAGGCAGAGCCCGCCGCGGAGACACCGCTTGGCCGGCGCACACGCAGCGCCGGCATCCTCATCAGCGAGGGCGACCGGCGTGCCACCTTCTCGGCTCCTCCGTGTTTCGTCAAGCCGAAGACGGAGCCGGGGCTCCCCATCGTGAAGACGGAGCCCGTCAAGCAGGAGGCGCTCGACGACGAAGCGGCCCTCAAATGGGCGCGCGTCGACTGGGTGTAGACGGAGAGGGAGCGCCAGCGCGCCGCCTTCCCGCGGTTCAAAGCTCGTCGCCGTGGCCGGGACGAGGGAGGCATTGTTGTCCTCGACGACAGCGACGACGATGTGCCGCCACCGCCTGTCCGCCATGGAGACGCCAGGCAGGGTCCACCAGGGGCGGCCGCGCCATCAAGAAAGAGAAGGCCGATGACGACGAGGAGGATGTCGGCGACTTCGCCGCGCTGATCGAGTTCTTTGCCCCGTAGATTATTATTTTTTAAATAATTTATGTAAAACGCCGAGCATGAATATCAAGTTTTCCTAATTTTAGCCGAACTTTACCGAATTCAGTTTTTAAAAATAAAAAAACGCATCTGGGGCGACCCTGGAGCGAGCGGCTGGGAACCCACTCGCCCCCGCGCCGATTTTAGCGTCGGCTCGCCCCCAGAGGGCGCGTAAAATCACCGCCTGGGGGGCCAACGGCTGGAGATGCTCTAAGTTTCTGTTTTTATTTCCCCCCGGTTTTCACTATTTTCTCCCAGTTTGTTCTGTGTGGGTTTCTTCTTCGGTTTCGCCATTGTTGTCCTTTTTTTTCTTCACCGATTTTTCTTTCGGGTTCCTTGTTTTCTTTTTCTTTCTTTCCAGTTTTATTTTGTTTCTTTCTCCGTTTTCATTTTTTGCACTGTTCTTCCTCTAGTTTTCTTGTTTCATTTATCTACTCCGTTTTCTTTTGTCAAATACTACTAGACAGTGGCCTCCGTTTTCTCACAAATGAACCTGGTTGCGCGTGCTAATTGGACCGGCTCATTTGCGACCCAATCCTCTGGCGCCAATTGCGCCGGTTAAAGGTGTTAGTGCAAACGGATACACACCACCACAAAATGGACCGCCCCATTTGGAAGCGCAACGACGTGATTTCTGCTCTTGTTTTGGGAAACTCTGGAAACTTCTAGACTGTGTTTTCTTTTCTTTTTTGTGTCTAGCTTTTTCCTGCACCAGGGTTTGTACTGTTTTTATTCGTTTTTTTCTTTTCCTTTTCTTTTTTCCTTTTTTGTGATTTTTTCAACTGCATGAACTTTTTGAAATTGTGAACTTTTCAAACTTTCAAAAAATATTCGTAACTTTCAAAAAATTGATTTGTTGAACTTTTTTCGACAAATTTAGAAAATGTTCATAAATTATACCGTTTGATGGAAAAAAAGTAAAAAAACGATTTTATAAATTTGTTTTTAAAACATATTCCGTGTTCCTTTAAATGTTCAATATTTTTAGAAATTGTTCAATAAAGTCTTGAAAATTGTTCACAATTTTACCAAAAATATTTTATGAAATGTTCACATGCTTAATAAAATGAAATTAAAATTTTGAAATGTGTTTCTTTTTAAAAATATGTTTTATATTTTTAAATGATTAATTGGGAAAAAATATTGGTCGATCGCTATAAGGGAAAAGCCATGCATATAACGAAAAGCTGCGGCAAAAGGTAGCGATGCACTGCAACATGTCAGTGGGCCGGTCCAAGCGAGCACCCTAAGCATTTCTCAATCAATTTGACACAGAGAGTTCCATATAGGAGCTTTCGCCTTTTCTTCCTCCCTCTTTGTAAATTTGTAGGCTTGTTGTTTGTCATGTGTGACTCCTAATGCGAGTTCAAGTGTTTTGTTTGAGTGGTCATCTATTTATAAAATCCATATATTTCGTTTAATTAAGACCTCTCGTGATGGGAGTGTTTTAAAAATATCATGCATTACCTCCGAAGAAAAGGTTGATGTGACACTGGAATTAAGGGTGTAGAAGAAGCTTTAAATATCATACTATCACACAACAACATAGCACGTCGAACGAGTAAAATTCTAACAACAACTTTGTATTAAGATTTTCAAATGGTTATATATAATATCAATATGATACTATGCATTGGGAATATAGTATCACACACCATTATCATGTGCATAATACTGGGTTTTTTAGATTGTCCTTCACTACCGTTTGTTGCCGACGTTGTCCAGGTTTTTGCCGATTTCTACGGATGGATGGTGCCAAGCCACCTACTAGAGAGCCTTGCATCGCCTGCTGTGACAGGGATGACCAAGCCCAAATTCGTAGAGATATTATCCCATATCTAATCCACCTGACCCATCCATGGATAGTACAAAGATTATATTTTGGAACATTGTGGATAGTCGGGCCAAGCGCACGGCGATTAGAAGCGTGGTTGCAGCCTATGTACCTTGTTTTGTTTGCCTGTAAGAAACAAAATTATCTTTGGTCTCATTGGATCTTGTTGTACAGACACATGTCACAACTTTCCAAGACTTCTTCTTCCTCCCTGCGAATGGCACCCGAGGAGGGGTCCCTATTGACTGGAAGAGTTCGCTTCTCTCTACCTCTCCTACCCTTCCATCGGCAACCACCATGTCACAGTCCTCGTGTCCCCGTTATCGGTGATCAACATTGGTTGCTGACAAGTGTGTATGGCCCGCAAGGGGACCCGAAGAAGCTTGAATTGCTCAACAAGCTGCAAGACTTGTGTGAAACCTGGCTGGCCATTGGCTCCTTGGTGGTGACTTCAACATAATCATGAAGGCCGCCGATAAAAACAACGGTCGCGTCAACCGTCGCACCATGCACCGGTTTCACCAGTTTATCGCGGGCATGGAGTTGCACGACCTTTACCTCCATGGCCAGCGTTACACCTGGTCCAGTGAGCAGGACAACCCCACTCTCGTCTGCAATGACCGCATTCTTTGCACCGCCTCCTGGGAGATGGCTACCCTATCTGCATGT
Organism: Triticum aestivum; assembly: GCF_018294505.1. Taxonomy (NCBI): domain Eukaryota; kingdom Viridiplantae; phylum Streptophyta; class Magnoliopsida; order Poales; family Poaceae; genus Triticum; species Triticum aestivum. The sequence goes on along the minus strand of NC_057806.1, from coordinate 321,330,351 downwards.
TATCTTGCCTGGCTTCCCTAACATCCAACAACTATCCTCTCGCCATTGACTACACTCCTCACCATCGTGCACCTAGGCACTTTCGTTTTGAAAGATTGTTGCCCAAGCTCGATGGTTTTGACCAAGTGGTGGCCGAGACTTGGGGCTTGGTGCAGCCCAATCCCGATTCTTTATGGTGGATCTTTGCGCGCCTTAATGCAACAACGTGACGCGTGCAAAGTTAAAGCCTAAAGAAGCTGGGACACATTTCTCCCCAACTCCAAATCGCTTGGGAACTGATTGGTGGGCTAGATGCTACTCAAGACACGCGCCCCTCGCTCCTGACGAGGCTTGGCCACGGCGAAGACTCAAGGGCTCATACCTGGGGTTAGCTTCTCTAGAGTGATCCATTGCATGACAACAAACTAGGCTCTCTTGGCTTCGAGAAGGCGAGATGAATTCCACCTTCTTCAAGATTCATGCATCCCATCACCAGCAGAAGAACCTCATCCGTGATCTACATGTGGTGGATGTGCCCATCCATAATGAGCAAGTCATGGTCACGTGACCTTCAAGATTTTTTCTGATGGGATTCGTTGCAAGGAAAAAAAATTCCTACAAGAGAACGAATAAACCCAAGATCCAAACTATTAGATGCTAGAAACGAGTGGGAAAAGTTCTACATACCCTTGTATAACATGCGCGTTTAACGATCTAAAGATCGTGGGTGATGCAGTCGTACTTTCGTCGGATCAATCTGATGTAGCACCACACGAACAATGCCTCCGAATTGCACACATGTGCAGCTTGATGTCGTCTCCCCCTTGTTGATCCATCAAGCAAGGGGAGGAGGTGAATGAGGTTGATCTCAGCAGCATGACAGCTGGTGGCGAAAGTATGGTGGAAATTCGGCAGAGCTTCACTAAGAACCGTGTGGATGAGGGGTCTATGGAACGAAAGGGAGGCGGCCAACATGCGTGGTGTGAGCTGCTGCGGCCAGCCCCTCCCTCCTCTATTTATAGGCGTGGGGGAGGTGGCTTGGCTCATCCTCTGATCCTCTCAGGGCTTCTCACCAAAGGGAGAGAAGGAAATCTCCTCCTTCCTTCCCCACCGATCGTGATCCCTCCTTTTTAGAGCTCTTTATCTTATCCCTTCGGGATTTTATCCTATTCTTTTTAAGGGGGGATTTTGGTGCGCATGGACTAGAGGTGTGGCGCCTTGGCCCACCACCAACATCCATGTGGTTCCCTCCATGTAGGTCGGTCCCACTCCAGAACCTTCTAGAACCTTCCCAGCACAATGCCGAAAAATCCTAAACTTTTTCGGTAACCCAGAAAATACTTTTTATATATGTTTCCTTTGTCTCCAGACCATTCCTCCTCGTGATGTCAGGGATCCCATCGGAGACTCCGAATAAAAATTTGATAACGCCATCTTATTATCTCATCAAACCCTAGCGACGTTGAACATTAAGTGTGTGACCCTGCATGTTTCAGAATATGTGGACATGATCAAGACTCCTCTTCGATAAATAACCAATAGCGGGACCATGGATGCCTATAATGGTTTCCACATATTCCACCAGGATATTTCATCGATTGAACCACGATGTCAAGGATTCGGATGACCCCGTATATAATTCCTTTTGTCCAGCGATATGTTACATGCCTGAGATTCGATCATCGGTATCACCATACCTAGTCCAATCTCTTTACCGGTAAGTTCTCTTTATTTGTTCTATAATACAATAACCCTGTGACCAAACACATTAGTCACATGCTTGCAAACTACTTAGAATTTTGTATTACCGAGAGGGCTCAGAGATATCTCTCCGTCACATGGAGTGACAAATCATAGTCTTGATCCATGCAACTCAACTAGTACCTTCTGAGATACCCAAAGAGCACCTTTATGATTAGCCAGCTACGAAGTGACAGTTGATGCCCACAAAGAATTGTTCCAGTACTAGGGAGTAGCATGATCTCATGGTCTAAGGAACAAATACTTAACATTAAGAAAATTGTAGCAATTTAAAGTTAGTGACACAGTTAGATGCTAAGCTTATGATTGGGTGTGTCCATCATGTGAAAACCGCCAATTTCCATTGATCTTGACCACATTGACCATCAGTGGTTCAATCTTGACGAGCAAGATAGGCCCTTTACTGAAGACGACATTTGCAACGCTATCATGCGGCTCTCCACGGGCAAGGCGCCAAGCCTAGATGGATTCTCCTTGGAATTCTTGCAATCGCCTTAGCCCATCATCAAAGGAGACTTTTGCGCAGCCTTGGACAAGTTGTTCAGCCTCAACGCTCGTGGATTCCAAAAACTCAAGGATGCTCTCCTTGTCCTACTTCCCAAGAAGCTAGATGCGTCCATTCTATTCGACTATCGCCCCATAAACCTGATTCACCTCTTCGCCAAGCTGTTTGACAAGTGCCTATTGTTGAGGCTTGCGCCACCCCTCTATGAGCTTGTTTCCAAAAAATAGAGTGCATTCATGGCGGGATGTCGTGTCCACTACAACTTCCTTCTAGTGCAGTAAACTGCTCGTCATCTACACTAGTTGCGAGTGCCACGGGAATTGCTCAAGCTCGACATCGCAAGAGCTTTCAAATCCATCTCTTGGGCCTTCCTCCTCCAGAAACTTTAGCACCTTGGTTTCGATCCGCAGATGGCGTGAATGAATCTCGATTCTCATATTCACTGCAAGGACCCATGTCCTCATCAACGGGAGATCCGAGTCCGCCCATGATCCATGGCCGGGGACTCCGCCAGGAAGACCCTTTCCCGCCAATGCTCTTCATCATAGTCATTGACACACTAAACTTCCTCATGCAACATGAGGTTAATGATGGAGTTCTACGATGACTCACCAATAGGCACATCACATTGAGCATCTCACTCTTTGTGGATGACGTGGTCATATTCTACCACCCGGACCAATCCAAGTTCATGACCATCAGGAGCATCTTCCATATGTTTGGAGTCGGCTATGGCATGCTACCAACTACGCCAAGTGCTCAGTAACACCAATCCCATGCAAAAACAAAGTCACGAGTGCCATGGCGCAACGTTTTCTTGCCAAGTGTCAACATTCCCCATCAAATACCTTGGTCTTCCGCTCTCAGTGCAGAAGGTGCACTCTTCCAACTTTATGCCACTCATCAAGAAGATGGCATGGAAATTTTCCTCTTGGCGTGCACCACTACTCACCCACGGCGAGAGACTCACCCTTGTCCTCCATGTCCTCACTGTGATGCCCGCCCACCTTATGCTCACCATGACACTCTGACCAACCATGCCACCCACCTGATATGAGACTTCCTTTGGCATGGGAGGAAAGAGGCATGGCTCGGCAACTGCCTTGTCAGCTCGACGAGGGTCAGTCGTCCATTGCAGCTTGGGGGACTTAGCATTCGCGATTTACAGCACACAAACCTCACACTTCATGTACACTGGCTTTGGCGAAAGGGCACAAACCCATTGAGACCCCGAAGTCACCTACCCTACGAAACAAAGGTCTGGCCGATTTTTCGAGCTTCAACATCATGGACCATTGGAGCCGACGCAAAGTGTTGCTTCTGTACAGACCCCTGGCTCACAGAAGCCTCGATCGCGGAGACCTGCCCTTATCGCCCTTGTACCCCGACGATGATACAACCGTTGGGTGGCGTGTGATGCCATCCTGGGCCAAGTATGGGTACAAGACATCTGCAGAGCTATTGGCATGATGGCCACAGTTGAATACCTCGATGTATGGCGTCATCTCCAAGGTAGTATATCGCGCCAGTCGTGTCCTAACACAATCTGATGGCGATGGATGGATAGTGACGTCTACACAGCTAAATCGTGCCATCTACCACTATTTCACGGCTCCACGACATCACCCCACTAGCGTCTCACTTTGAAGCATTGCACCCCCACGGGCGGCAAGGTCTTTGAGGGAGTCCTGGATTAGGGGGTCTCCGGACAGCCGGACTATATCCTTTGGCCGGACTGTTGGACTATGAAGATACAAGATTGAAGACTTCGTCCCGTGTCCGGATGGGACTCTCCTTGGCGTGCAAGGCAATCTAGGAAATACGGATATGTAAATCTCCTCCCTTGTAACCGACCTTGTGTAACCCTAGCCCCCTCCGGTGTCTATATAAACCGGAGGGTTTGGTCCGTAGGACAAGATACAATCATACCATAGGCTAGCTTCTAGGGTTTAGCCTCTACGATCTTGTGGTAGATCAACTCTTGTAATACTCATATCATCAAGAACAATCAAGCAGGACGTAGGGTATTACCTCCATCAAGAGGGTCCGAACCTGGGCAAACATCGTGTCCCCTGCCACCTGTTACCATCTGCCTTAGACGCACAGTTCGGGACCCCCTACCCGAGATCCGCCGGTTTTGACACCGACATTGGTGTTTTCATTGAGAGTTCCACTATGTTGTCACCATAAGGCTTGATGGCTCCTTCGATCATCGGTAGAGATGCGGTCTAGGGTGAGGTTTTCCTCCCCGGGCAGATCTTTGTATTCGGCGGCTTCGCACTACGGGCCAATTCGCTTGGCCATTTGGAGCAGATCGAGAGCTACGCCCCTGGCCATCAGGTCAGATTCGGAAACTTAGACTACACTGCCGACATCCATGGAGACTTGATCTTCGACGGATTCGAGCCCGTGTCAGGTGCGCCGCATAGTCACGACGAGCACGACGTAACTCTGTCGTCGGACAGTGTTTGGGAGATCGCATCTGCAACTACTCCGGCTGTCAATCTGGAGAAAATCGCGCCATCCGATAGCGGAGGGATAGACCCCGCCATGGAGGCCGCACTCTCAGTGGCGATAGAGCCGGATACTGACTTCACCCCTTACGAGAGCCGTGTCGCTGAACCACTGGATTCGCCTCTGGCCACGGACTCCGACTCGCTTACATCCGTGCCCGTCGAATCTGACTGGGCGTCGATCATGGAGTTCACCTCCGCGGATATCTTTCAGCACCCGCCCTTCGGCGATGTGCTAAATTCATTAAGGCCTCTCTCCCTGTCAGGAGAACCTTGGACGAACTATGTCCAGCTAGAAGGGGATGCGGATAACGAAGAAATTCGCTGCCCACCCACCACCCACTTGGTAGCCACTATCGACGACTTAACCGACATGCTTAACTTCGACTCCGAAGACATCGACGGCATGAACGAAGATGCAGGAGACGAATAGGAACCAGCGCCCACTGGGCGTCGGACAACCACTTCATCACATGACATATACATGGTGGATACACCCAAAGAGGGCAATGGCGAAGAAACAGCGGAGGATGCCCCCTCCAAGCAACCCAAGCGCCGACGTCAGCGGCGCCGCTCTAAGTCCCGCCATAGCAAAAACAGCAATAACAGCGCAAGAGGAAATAACAGTCCAGTCGACTCTAGAAGAAACGATGACTGCACCGCCCCGGTGGCAAAGCACGATCAAGATGCAAACGGCGAACATAGTGCAGATCCGACGTCCGAACATGGCGACGCCAAGGATAAACCTCATCAAACCCCGCCCGGGGAGGAAAACAGTCCAGACGAAGATGCACACATCATCCCGGAAACGCACTTGGAGTAAGAGAACCTCCAGAGAAGGCTTATTACCACAGCAAGGAGCCTGAAGAAGCAGAAGCAAAGGCTTAAGGCCGCACAAGATACGCTCAACAACAGGTGGAACAAAGTGCTCGACAACAAAACAAAGTATGGTGGAAGTTACCACACAAATAGCTATCGAAAGCGCAAGCTATTACCTGAATTCGACGATGAGGCCTTAGAGCCCACATAGCCGAAAAATGATACGGCCAACTGGCTGGATGCACCACCTTGTGACCGCGATAGAGCGGCTAACAAAGTCGCAGATAAGTCAACACATGATCTACGTGAGAACTTGCGCCAAAAATCCGGCACGACCAGATCCATCTATGGATCTAGGAAGCGCGCTCCGGCACAAAATCAAAACCGAATACTACAACCGTCCGAACACCATGGCATATCCCAATACATGGGTGCCGCACACCCCCTATGTTTCACCGATGAGGTGCTAGATCACGAATTCCCAGAATGATTCAAACAAGTGAACATAGAGGTGTACGACGGGACCACAGACCCTGGAGTCTGGATCGAGGACTTTATCCTCCATATTCATATGGCTCGCGGAGACAATCTCCATGCCATTAAATACTTGCCCCTCAAGCTTAAAGGGCCAGCTCGGCACTGGCTGAAAAGCCTCCCCGAAAACTCAATTGGAAGTTGGGAGGAGCTCGAGGACGCTTTTCGGGCTAATTTTCAAGGGACTTATGTCCGACCTCCGGATGCAGACGATTTAAGTCATATAATCCAATTGTCCGGAGAGTCCGCCCGAAAGCTTTGGAACATGTTCCTCACCAAGAAAAACCAAATCGTCGACTGCCCGGACGCCGAAGCCTTAGCAGCTTTTAAACATAGTGTCCGAGACGAATGGCTCGCCAGACACCTCGGCCAAGAAAAACTGAAAACAATGGCAGCCCTAACAAGCCTCATGACCCGCTTTTGCGCGGGAGAAGACTGCTGGTTGGCCCGTAGCAGCACCAGCGACCCAAGCACATCCGAAGTCAGGGATGGCAATGGAAAACCACGACGCAACAAAAACAAGCATCACAATAAAGAAGGTAGCCCAGATAATACGGCGGTAAACGCCGGATTCAGGGGCTCTCGGCCAGGTCAGCGGAAAAAGCCTTTCAAAGGCAGCAGAGAAGGACCATCCGGCCTAAACAAGATTCTTGACAAGCTCTATCAGATTCACGGCACCCCCGACAAACCTGCAAATCACACCCACAGAGAATGTTGGGTCTTCAAGCAGGCCGGTAAGCTAAATGCCGAACACAAAGGGGAAGAGACATCAAGCGAAGACAAGGATGAACCTCGCCAGCAAAGCACCGGAGGACAGAAAAAGTTCCCACTAGAGGTTAAAATGGTAAACGTGATCCATGTGACGAAGGGGAGAAGCAAGCATGCACTCCGAGACACACGCGCCATAGAGCCCGTCACCCCTAGGTTCAACCCCTGGTTGGCCTGCCCGATCACTTTTGATTGTAGGGATCACGCGACAAGTATCCGGCACGAAGGACTGTCGGCCTTGGTATTAGACCCAATAATAAACGGGTACCATTTCACACGAGTCCTCATGGACGGCGGCAGTGATCTAAATCTGATATATCAGGACATAGTCTGCAAAATGGGGATAGACCCGACACAAATAAGCCACAGTAATACTACCTTCAAGGGAGTAATACCAGGTCAAGAGGCCCGCTGTACGGGCTCTCTACTGCTAGAGGTTGTATTCGGTTCTCCCGATAACTTCCGAAGCGAAAGGTTAACTTTCCACGTCGCTCCATTCCGAAGTGGTTATCAAGCACTACTCGGAAGAGCGGCTTTCGCTCGTTTTAATGCAATACCGCATTATGCTTTTCTCAAGCTTAAGATGCCCGGTCCACGTGGCATCATCACAGTTAGCGGAAATAACGGATGTTTTTACGTGCGGAAGAGGATGCGGCGGCTTTAACAACCGCGAACTAGACGGCCTCACCAACCAGGAAAAATGACAGGTCGTCAAGACCACAGACATGGTTAGACGAGTCCGGCGCTCCACCACATATACACGAGATTGGTTTGATGATCAAACCCTCATAGACGATACCAGGGGCTTCCCGCGTGTAATCAGGGCCAGCCCGGCTCAACTTGACTTCTCTTGAATTTTGATAGTTCATTGATAATAACCAATTCTTTTTTTGGCACATCAACTTTCACCTAAGTTCTTTCCTTTTACAGATGACAATCGTGCTACACCCATCCAGGACACGGCACAACGAAGACACAGGCGCAGACGTACAGCAGGGACCCGCCCAAAGGTTTCTTTTCCTGCGTAAAACTTTTTTACTGTCTCTTGTTGCTCACATCCTCCGGATACTCCACACAACCGAGAAGGATGCTGATGTACCTGGACACATGGGTTCTATTATTAAGGGCATTGTTTAGCCCGGTATATGTTATAAAGACCGAGCACCTTAGGGAGTGTTCGGCGTCGCGAGTTTGGCCCTATATGCATCAACTCCGAATCATGTCTTTGGTCAAATGTTGGGTTTGCCCGGCTCCCACGTTTTGGTACCTTATGTTCCGTTATATCGGCTAAGGTAGCACTGGGAGAACTACTGCGATTGTGCCCTGGTTCATCCGGATGAGCACCTCAGTAGAGAAAGCCGAAAACTGACCGTCATGATGTAGTGAGAGACTGGTCAACCACTCGATGACTCAGTGAAATCTTCAGGATTCCTCGGCATTAACGAAGGGCCATTTCCCGGTCATGTACATACGCGCTCCGTATTTGGACGGGCGCAGAAGTACCAGGGGCTATATAGTAGCCCCACCGTCAAACTCCTATGGCTAAGTGAAAGTATTAATGCAATATAGTCTGATTGCCTCGTTCGTTGCGCTACCACCTCCTTAATGGACCAAGACATTGGATCAAGTGTGGATTCGCGTTTTCTGTGAACACCCCCACATTATATGCGTGGGGGCGGAAGCCGACGACTGCAAACTTTCAGGTTATATACATATATACATAAACGGCCGCACAGGAGGCGTCATAGTTCTTTCGGACAAAAGTATAAATACAGCCTTGATAACTCAATAAAACATTGTTTTTACAATGGAGGTACATGGCACTAGAACATAATATTCTTCGAGCACTGAGCCTCTATCGAACGAGCGCCTTCAAGAACTTCTTCAAAGTAGTGCTCGGCAGCCACTCGGCCTACGGCCGAACCCTGTGTCACAACAGTGGTGGCCTCCATCTCCGCCTAGTATGTCTTGACACAGGCAAAGGCCACCTGTGCACCCTCTATGCATGTTGATCTCTTCATAGCATCGATGCGTGGCACGGCACCAAGGAATTGTTGCACTAAACTAAAATAGCTATTCGGCCTTGGCCCTCCCGGCCACAGATGATCCACAACGGACCTCATGGCAAGTCCGGACAACCTATGGAGCTCGACCCACTCGACCATTCGCTCATTCAACAGCAGCAGACGGACTGGAGCACGAAACTGTGACCAGAACAGATTTTCCACTTCGTGATCTTTCTGATCCTTGAAGTACTCGGCCGCATCAGCAGCACTTGCAGCCAAATCCACATAGGCGTCCGCAGAACTCCATAGTCAGTCAAGAGGAGCATACTTCGGATCTCCGAACTTAGTCCGCAGCAAGAAGGGCTTCCCAGACACGATATCTGCAGCTTGATGCAACTCCTCCTTCGTCGCTCTAATTTTGGAGCGGGCTTCCTTGGCAGCTACCAGGGCCTTCTCCAGGTCCGTCTCCTTCACTCGACTTTCTTCTCCAGGTCAGCGGCATCTTTCAACCCTATAGCCATTTTGGCTATTCTTTCCATCTCTCGCAATGCGTGGCCTGTTCGGCCCTCAACTCTTCGGCCGCCTTCAGAGCGGACGCAGTACTACTCCTTGCTTGTTCCTTGGCTCGGGCAAGCTCCGCCCGAAGGGTCTCCACGGTAGCAGCTCCATCTGCAGTCACAACATATTAAAGATACTGGCATCATGCTCCGCTTATTATGTGACGATCACCAGAGAAATCACTTACCCTGTGCCTCGTCAAGCCGTTGGTTAACAAGCACGATATCGGCATCGGCCGCATCAAGTTGCCGCTTTAGCTCAGTAAACACATCAATTCGGCTAGCCACCGAAGCCTCAGCCACCTGCACATAAAGGCAGTTGGGTTATTACCTGGGAATATGATCCTCGACTTGTGCTACGTCTTGAGCTTGCGTTGGTTTTCCCCGAAGAGGAAGGGATGATGCAGCAGAGTAGCGTAAGTATTTCCCTCAGTTTTTGAGAACCAAGGTATCAATCCAGTAGGAGGCCACGCTCAAGTCCCTCGTACCTGCACAAAGTGATAGCTACTCGCAACCAACGCGATTAGGGGTTGTCAATCCCTTCACGGTCACTTACGATAGTGAGATCTGATAGATATAATATTTTTGGTATTTTTTGGTATAAAGATGCAAAAAGGCAAAGTAAAAAAGCAAAGCAATATTAAAGTGATGGAGATTGATATGATGAGAATAGACCCGGAGGCCATAGGTTTCACTAGTGGCTTCTCTCAAGAGCATAAGTATTCTACGGTGGGTGAACAAATTACTATTGAGCAATTGACAGAATTGAGCATAGTTATGAGAATATCTAGGCATGATCATGTATATAGGCATCACGTCCGTGACAAGTAGACCGAAACGATTCTGCATCTACTACTATTAATCCACTCATCGACCGCTATCCAACATGCATCTAGAGTATTAAGTTAAAAACAGAGTAACGCCTTAAGCAAGATGACATGATGTAAAGAGATAAATTCATGCAATATGAAATAAACCCCATCTTGTTATCCTTGATGGCAACGATGCAATACATGCCTTGCTGCCCCTTCTGTCACTGGGAAAGGATACCGCAAGATCGAACCCAAAGCTAAGCACTTCTCCCATGGCAAGAACTACCAATCTAGTTGGCCAAACCAAACGGATAATTCGAAGAGACTTGCAAAGATAAGCAATCATACATAAAATAATTCAGAGAAGATTCAAATATTATTCATAGATAGACTTGATCATAAACCCACAATTCATCGATCTCAACAAACACACCGCAAAAAGAAGATTACATCGAATAGATCTCCACAAGAGAGGGGGAGAACTTTGTATTGAGATCCAAAAAGAGAGAAGAAGCCATCTAGCTACTAACTATGGACCCGAAGGTTTGAGGTAAACTACTCAGACTTCATCGGAGAGGCTATGATGATGTAGAAGCCCTCCGTGATGACGGCCCTCTCCGGCGGAGCTCCGGAACAGGCCCCAAGATGGGATCTCGTGGATACAGAAAGTTGCGGCGGTGGAATTAGGTTTTTGGCTCCTGTTCTGTTCGTTTGGGGGTATGTAGGTGTTGGGGAACGTAGTGATTTCAAAAAATTTCCTACGCACACACAAGATCATGGTGATGCATAGCAACGAGAGGGGAGAGTGTGATCTACGTACCCTTGTAGATCGACAGCGGAAGCGTTAGCACAATGCGGTTGATGTAGTCGTACGTCTTCACGGCCCGACCGATCAAGCACCGAAACTACGGCACCTCCGAGTTCTAGCACACGTTCAGCTCGATGACGATCCCCGGACTCCGATCCAGAAAAGTGTCGGGGAAGAGTTCCGTCAGCATGACGGCGTGTTGACGATCTTGATGTACTACCATCGCAGGGCTTCGCCTAAGCACCGCTACAATATTATCGAGGATTATGGTGGAAGGGGGCACCACACACGGCTAAGAATATGATCACGTGGATCAACTTGTGTCTAGGGGTGCCCCCTACCCCCGTATATAAAGGAGCAGGGGGAGGTGCGGCCGGCCAGGAGGAGTCCTACTCCCACCGGGAGTAGGATTCCCCCCTTTTCCTAGTTGGAATAGGATTCGGGAGGGGGAAAGAGGAGAGAGAGAAGAAAGGGGGGAGGGGCGCCCCCCTCGCCTTGTCCTATTCAGACTAGGGGAGGGGCGCACGGCCCAGACCTGGCCACCTCTCCTCTCTTCCACTAAAGCCCACTAAGGCCCATATACCTCCCGGGGGGTTCCGGTAACCTCCCGGTACTCCGGTAAAATCCCCATTTCACTCGGAACACTTCCGATATCCAAATATAGGCTTCCAATATATCAATCTTTATGTCTCCACCATTTTGAGACTCCTCGTCATGTCCGTGATCACATCCGGGACTCCGAACAAACTTTGGTACATCAAAATGCATAAACTCATAATATAACTGTCATCAAAACCTTAAGCGTGCGGACCCTACGGGTTCGAGAACAATGTAGACATGACCAAGACACGTCTCCGATCAATAACCAATAGCGGAACCTGGATGCTCATATTGGCTCCCACATATTCTACAAAGATCTTTATCGGTCAGACCGCATAACAACATACGTTGTTCCCTTTGTCATCGGTATCTTACTTGCCCGAGATTCGATCGTCGGTATCTCAATACCTAGTTCAATCTCGTTACCGGCAAGTCTCTTTACTCGTTTCGTAATACATCATATTGCAACTAACTCATTAATTGTAATGCTTGCAAGGCTTATGTGATGTGCATTACCGAGAGGGCCTAGAGATACCTCTCCGACAATAGGAGTGACAAATCCTAATCTCGAAATACGCCAACCCAACATGTACCTTTGGAGACACCTGTAGAGCTCCTTTATAATCACCCAGTTACGTTGTGACGTTTGGTAGCACACAAAGTGTTCCTCCGGCAAACGGGAGTTGCATAATCTCATAGTCATAGGAACATGTATAAGTCATGAAGAAAGCAATAGCAACATACTAAACGATCGGGTGCTAAGCTAATGGAATGGGTCATGTCAATCACATCATTCTCCTAATGATGTGATCCCATTAATCAAATGACAACACATGTCTATGGTTAGGAAACATAACCATCTTCGATTAACGAGCTAGTCAAGTAGAGGCATACTAGTGACGTTTGGTTTGTCTATGTATTCACACAAGTATTATGTTTCCGGATAATACAATTCTAGCATGAATAATAAACATTTATCATGATATAAGGAAATAAAATAATAACATTATTATTGCCTCTAGGGCATATTTCCTTCAGTCTCCCACTTGCACTAGAGTCAATAATCTAGATTACACAGTAATGATTCTAACACCCATGGAGCTTTGGTGCTGATCATGTTTTGCTCGTGGAAGAGGCTTAGTCAACGGGTCTGCTATATTCAGATCCGTATGTATCTTGCAAATCTCTATGTCTCCCACCTGGACTAGATCCCGGATGGAATTGAAGCGTCTCTTGATGTGCTTGGTTCTCTTGTGAAATCTGGATTCCTTTGCCAAGGCAATTGCACCAGTATTGTCACAAAAGATTTTCATTGGACCCGATGCACTAGGTATGACACCTAGATCGGATATGAACTCCTTCATCCAGACTCCTTCGTTTGCTGCTTCCGAAGCAGCTATGTACTCCGCTTCACATGTAGATCCCGCCACAACGCTTTGTTTAGAACTGCACCAACTGACAGCTCCACCGTTTAATGTAAACACGTATCCGGTTTGCGATTTAGAATCGTCCGGATCAGTGTCAAAGCTTGCATCAACGTAACCATTTACGATGAGCTCTTTGTCACCTCCATATATGAGAAACATATCCTTAGTCCTTTTCAGGTATTTCAGGATGTTCTTGACCGCTGTCCAGTGATCCACTCCTGGATTACTTTGGTACCTCCCTGCTAGACTTATAGCAAGACACACATCAGGTCTGGTACACAGCATTGCATACATGATAGAGCCTATGGCTGAAGCATAGGGAACATCTTTCATTTTCTCTCTATCTTCTGCATTGGTCGGGGATTGAGTCTTACTCAATTTCACACCTTGTAACACAGGCAAGAATCCTTTCTTTGCTTGATCCATTTTGAACTTCTTCAAAACTTTGTCAAGGTATGTGCTTTGTGAAAGTCCAATTAAGCGTCTTGATCTATCTCTATAGATCTTAATGCCTAATATGTAAGCAGCTTCACCGAGGTCTTTCATTGAAAAACTCTTATTCAAGTATCCTTTTATGCTATCCAGAAATTCTATATCATTTCCGATTAGTAATATGTCATCTACATATAATATCAGAAATGCTACAGAGCTCCCACTCACTTTCTTGTAAATACAGGCTTCTCCAAAAGTCTGTACAAAACCAAATGCTTTGATCACACTATCAAAGCGTTTATTCCAACTCCGAGAGGCTTGCACCAGTCCATAAATGGATCGCTGGAGCTTGCACACTTTGTTAGCTCCCTTTGGATCGACAAAACCTTCCGGCTGCATCATATACAACTCTTCTTGCAGAAATCCATTCAGGAATGCAGTTTTGACATCCATTTGCCAAATTTCATAATCATAAAATGCGGCAATTGCTAACATGATTCGGACAGACTTAAGCATCGCTACGGGTGAGAAGGTCTCATCGTAGTCAATCCCTTGAACTTGCGAAAACCTTTTGCGACAAGTCGAGCTTTGTAGACAGTAATATTACCGTCAGCGTCAGTCTTCTTCTTGAAGATCCATTTATTCTCAATTGCTTGCCGATCATTGGGCAAGTCAACCAAAGTCCATACTTTGTTCTCATACATGGATCCCATCTCAGATTTCATGGCTTCAAGCCATTTTGCGGAATCTGGGCTCACCATCGCTTCTTCATAGTTCGTAGGTTCATCATGATCTAGTAGCATGACTTCCAGAACAGGATTACCGTACCACTCTGGCGCGGATCTTACTCTGGTTGATCTACGAGGTTCAGTAGTATCTTGTTCTGAAGTTTCATGATCATTATCATTAGCTTCCTCACTAATTGGTGTAGGTGTCACAGAAACTGGTTTCTGTGATGTACTACTTTCCAATAAGGGAGCAGGTACAGTTACCTCATCAAGTTCTACTTTCCTCCCACTCACTTCTTTCGAGAGAAACTCCTTCTCTAGAAAGTTTCCAAATTTAGCAACAAAAGTCTTGCCTTCGGATCTGTGATAGAAGGTGTATCCAATAGTTTCCTTTGGATATCCTATGAAGACACATTTCTCCGATTTGGGTTCGAGCTTATCAGGTTGAAGTTTTTTCACATAAGCATCGCAGCCCCAAACTTTCAGAAACGACAACTTTGGTTTCTTGCCAAACCACAGTTCATATGGCGTCGTCTCAACGGATTTTGATGGTGCCCTATTTAACGTGAATGCGGCCGTCTCTAGAGCATATCCCCAAAATGATAGCGGTAAATCAGTAAGAGACATCATAGATCGCACCATATCTAGTAAAGTACGATTACGACGTTCGGACACACCATTACGCTGTGGTGTTCCGGGTGGCGTGAGTTGCGAAACTATTCCACATTGTTTTAAATGTACACCAAACTCGTAACTCAAATATTCTCCTCCACGATCAGATCGTAGGAATTTTATTTTCTTGTTACGATGATTTTCAACTTCACTCTGAAATTCTTTGAACTTTTCAAATGTTTCAGACTTATGTTTCATTAAGTAGATATACCCATATCTGCTTAAGTCATCTGTGAAGGTGAGAAAATAACGATATCCGCCACGAGCCTCAACATTCATCGGACCACATACATCTGTATGTATGATTTCCAATAAATCTGTTGCTCTCTCCATAGTACCGGAGAACGGTGTTTTTGTCATCTTACCCATAAGGCACGGTTCGCAAGTACCAAGTGATTCATAATCAAGTGGTTCCAAAAGCCCATCAGTATGGAGTTTCTTCATGCGCTTTATACCGATATGACCCAAACGGCAGTGCCACAAATAAGTTGCACTATCATTATCAACTCTGCATCTTTTGGTTTCAACACTATGAATATGTGTGTCACTACTATCGAGATTTAATAAGAATAGACCACTCTTTAAGGGTGCATGACCATAAAAGATATTACTCATGTAAATAGAACAACCATTATTCTCTGATTTAAATGAATAACCGTCTCGCATCAAACAAGATCCAGATATAATGTTCATGCTTAACGCTGGCACCAAATAACAATTATTTAGGTCTAATACTAATCCCGAAGGTAGATGTAGAGGTAGCGTGCTGACTGCGATCACATCGACTTTGGAACCATTTCCCACGCGCATCGTCACCTCGTCCTTAGCCAATCTTCGCTTAATCCGTAGTCCCTGTTTCGAGTTGCAAATATTAGCAACAGAACCAGTATCAAATACCCAGGTGCTACTGCGAGCATTAGTAAGGTACACATCAATAACATGTATATCACATATACCTTTGTTCACCTTGCCATCCTTCTTATCCGCCAAATACTTGGGGCAGTTCCGCTTCCAGTGACCAGTCTGCTTGCAGTAGAAGCACTCAGTTTCAGGCTTAGGTCCAGGTTTGGGTTTCTTCTCTTGAGTAGCAACTTGCTTGCTGTTCTTTTTGAAGTTCGCCTTCTTCTTCCCTTTGCCCTTTTTCTTGAAACTAGTGGTCTTGTTGACCATCAACACTTGATGCTCCTTCTTGATTTCTACCTCCGCAGCTTTCAGCATTGCGAAGAGCTCGGGAATAGTCTTATTCATCCCTTGCATATTATAGTTCATCACGAAGCTCTTGTAGCTTGGTGGCAGTGATTGGAGAATTCTGTCAATGACGCAATCATCTGGAAGATTAACTCCCAATTGAATCAAGTGATTATTATACCCAGACATTTTGAGTATATGCTCACTGACAGAACTGTTCTCCTCCATCTTGCAGCTATAGAACTTATTGGAGACTTCATATCTCTCAATCCGGGCATTTGCTTGAAATATTAACTTCAACTCCTGGAACATCTCATATGCTCCATGATGTTCAAAACGTCGTTGAAGTCCCGATTCTAAGCCGTAAAGCATGGCACACTGAACTATCGAGTAGTCATCAGCTTTGCTCTGCCAGACGTTCATAACATCTGGTGTTGCTCCAGCAGCAGGCCTGGCACCTAGCGGTGCTTCCAGGACGTAATTCTTCTGTGCAGCAATGAGGATAATCCTCAAGTTACGGACCCAGTCCGTGTAATTGCTACCATCATCTTTCAACTTTGCTTTCTCAAGGAACGCATTAAAATTCAACGGAACAACAGCACGGGCCATCTATCTACAATCAAACATAAACAAGCAAGATACTATCAGGTACTAAGTTTCATGATAAATTTAGGTTCAATTAATCATATTACTTAAAGAACTCCCACTTAGATAGACATCCCTCTAATCCTCTAAGTGATTACGTGATCCAAATCAACTAAACCATGTCCGATCATCACGTGAGATGGAGTAGTTTCATTGGTGAACATCACTATGTTGATCATATCTACTATATGATTCACGCTCGACCTTTCGGTCTCCGTGTTCCGAGGCCATATCTGTATATGCTTGGCTCGTCAAGTATAACCTGAGTATTCCGCGTGTGCAACTGTTTTGCACCCGTTGTATTTGAACGTAGAGCCTATCACACCCGATCATCACGTGGTGTCTCAGCACGAAGAACTTTCGCAACGGTGCATACTCAGGGAGAACACTTCTTGATAATTAGTGAGAGATCATCTTATAATGCTACCGTCAATCAAAGCAAGATAAGATGCATAAAAGATAAACATCACATGCAATCAATATAAGTGATATGATATGGCCATCATCATCTTGTGCTTGTGATCTCCATCTTCGAAGCACCGTCGTGATCACCATCGTCACCGGCGCGACACCTTGATCTCCATCGTAGCATCGTTGTCGTCTCGCCAATCTTATGCTTCCACGACTATCGCTACCGCTTAGTGATAAAGTAAAGCATTACAGCGCGATTGCATTGCATACAATAAAGCGACAACCATATGGCTCCTGCTAGTTGCCGATAACTCGGTTACAAAACATGATCATCTCATACAATAAAATTTAGCATCATGTCTTGACCATATCACATCACAACATGCCCTGCAAAAACAAGTTAGACGTCCTCTACTTTGTTGTTGCAAGTTTTACGTGGCTGCTACGGGCTTAAGCAAGAACCAATCTTACCTACGCATCAAAACCACAACGATAGTTTGTCAAGTTGGTGTTGTTTTAACCTTCGTAAGGACCGGGCGTAGCCACACTCGGTTCAACTAAAGTTGGAGATACTGTCACCCGCTAGCCACCTTTGTGAAAAGCACGTCGGGAGAACCGGTCTCGCGTAAGCGTACGCGTAATGTCGGTCCGGGCCGCTTCGTCCAACAATACCGCCGAACCAAAGTATGACATGCTGGTAAGCAGTATGACTTATATCGCCCACAAATCACTTGTGTTCTACTCGTGCATATAACATCAACACATAAAACCTAGGCTCGGATGCCACTGTTGGGGAACGTAGTGATTTCAAAAAAATTCCTATGCACACACAAGATCATGGTGATGCATAGCAACGAGAGGGGAGAGTGTGATCTACGTACCCTTGTAGATCGACAGCGGAAGCGTTAGCACAACGCGGTTGATGTAGTCGTACGTCTTCACGGCCCGACCGATCAAGCACCGAAACTACGGCACCTCCGAGTTCTAGCACACGTTCAGCTCGATGACGATCCCCGGACTCCAATCATGAAAAGTGTCGGGGAAGAGTTCTGTCAGCATGACGGCATGTTGACGATCTTGATGTACTACCGTCGCAGGGCTTCGCCTAAGCACCGCTACAATATTATCGAGGATTATGGTGGAAGGGGGCACCGCACATGGCTAAGAATATGATCGCGTGGATCAACTTGTGTCTAGGGGTGCCCCCTGCCCCCGTATATAAAGGATCAGGAGGAGGTGCGGCCGGCCAGGAGGAGGGCGCGCCAGGAGGAGTCCTACTCCCACCGGGAGTAGGATTCCCCCCTTTTCCTAGTTGGAATAGGATTCGGGAGGGGGAAAGAGGAGAGAGAGAAGAAAGGGGGGCGCCGCCCCCTCTCCTTGTCCTATTCGGACTAGGGGGGGAGGGGCGCGCATCCCAGCCCTGGCCACCTCTCCTGTCTTCCACTAAAGCCCACTAAGGCCCATATACCTCCCGGGGGGTTCTGATAACCTCCCGGTACTCCGGTAAAATCCCGATTTCACTCGGAACACTTCCGATATCCAAATATAGGCTTCCAATATATCAATCTTTATGTCTTGACCATTTCGAGACTCTTCGTCATATCCGTGATCACATCCGGGACTCCGAACAAACTTCGATACATCAAAATGCATAAACTCATAATATAACTGTCATCAAAACCTTAAGCGTGCGGACCCTACGGGTTTGAGAACAATGTAGACATGACCGAGACACGTCTCCGATCAATAACCAATAGCGGAACCTGGATGCTCATATTGGCTCCCACATATTCTATGAAGATCTTTATCGGTCAGACCGCATAACAACATACGTTGTTCCCTTTGTCATCGGTATGTTACTTGCCCGAGATTCGATCGTCGGTATCTCAATACCTAGTTCAATCTCGTTACCGGCAAGTCTCTTTACTTGTTTCGTAATACATCATCTTGCAACTAACTCATTAGTTGTAATGCTTGCAAGGCTTATGTGATGTGCATTACCGAGAGGGCCCAGAGATACCTCTCCGACAATCGGAGTGACAAATCCTAATCTCGAAATACGCCAACCCAACATGTACCTTTGGAGACACCTGTAGAGCTCCTTTATAATCACCCAGTTACGTTGTGACGTTTGGTAGCACACAAAGTGTTCCTCCGGCAAACGGGAGTTGCATAATCTCATAGTTATAGGAACATGTATAAGTCATGAAGAAAGCAATAGCAACATACTAAACGATCGGGTGCTAAGCTAATGGAATGGGTCATGTCAATCATATCATTCTCCTAATGATGTGATCCCATTAATCAAATGACAACACATGTCTATGGTTAGGAAACATAACCATCTTCGATTAACGAGCTAGTCAAGTAGAGGCATACTAGTGACGTTTGGTTTGTCTATGTATTCACACAAGTATTATGTTTCCGGATAATACAATTCTAGCATGAATAATAAACATTTATCATGATATAAGGAAATAAAATAATAACATTATTATTGCCTCTAGGGCATATTTCCTTCAGTAGGTATATATAGGAGGAAGAAGTACGTCGGTGGAGCTTCGAGGGGCCCACGAGGCAGGGGCACGCCCTAGGGGGGCGCGCCCCCCACCCTCGTGATCGCCTCTTTGATGCCTTGGCGTAGGGTCCAAGTTTCCTGGATAACGTTCGGTGAGAAAATCACGTTCCCGAAGGTTTCATTCCGTTTGGACTCCGTTTGATATTCCGTTTCTTCGAAACACTGAAATAGGCAAAAAAACAGCAATTCCGGGCTGGGCCTCCGGTTAATAGGTTAGTCCCAAAAATAATATAAAAGATGAAAATAAAGCCCAATATAGTCCAAAACCATAGATAATATAGCATGGAGCAATAAAAAATTATAGATACGTTGGAGACGTATCAGGCATCCCCAAGCTTAATTCCTGCTCGTCCTCCAGTAGGTAAATGATAAAAAGAGAATTTTTGATGCAGAGTGCTACTTGGCATAATTTCAATGCAAATCTTCTTAATTGTGGTATGAATATTCAGATTAGGAAGATTCAAGACAAAAGTTCATATTGACATAGAGAATAATAATACTTCAGGCAAACCAACAAAGCAATTATGTTTTCTCAAAGTAACATGGCCAAATAAAGTTTATCCCTACAAAATCATATAGTTTAGTCACGCTCCATTTTCATCACACAAGAATGCTCTCATCATGCACAACCCCGATGACAAGCCAAGCAATTGTTTCATACCTTAATAATTTCAAACTCATAAAATTTCATGCAATACATGAGCGTGAGCCATGGATATAGCACTATGGGTGGAATAGAATGATGGGGTTTATGTGGAGAAGACAAAAAGGAGAAAGTCTCACATCAACGAGGCTAATCAATGGGCTATGAAGATGCCCATCGATTGATGTTAATGCAAGGAGTAGGGATTGCCATGCAACGGATGCACTAGAGCTATAAATGTATGAAAGCTCAACAAAAGAAACTAAGTGGGTGTGCATCCAACTTGCTTGCTCACGAAGACGTAGGGCACTTGAGGAGGCCCATTGTTGGAATATACAAGCCAAGTTCTATAATGAAAATTCCCACTAGTATATGAAAGTGATAACTCAAGGGACTCTCTATATGAAGAACATGGTGCTACTTTGAAGCACAAGTGTGGAAAAAGGAATAGTAGAATTGCCCCTTTTTTATTTATTTATTTATTTTTCTTTTCTTTTTGGGCCTTCTCTTTTTTTGGCCTTTTTTGGGACAATGCTCTATTGAATGATGATCATCACACTTCTATTTATTTATAACTCAATGATTACAACTCGATACTAGAACAAAGTATGACTCTATACGGATGCCTCCGGCGGTGTACCGGGATATGCAATGAATCAAGAGTGACAAGTATGAAAAAATTATGAACGGTGGCTTTGCCACAAATACTATGTCAACTACATGATCATGCTAAGCAATATGACAATGATGAATGTGTCATGATAAACTGGATGGTGGAAAGTTGCATGGCAATATATCTCGGAATGGCTATGGAAATGCCATAATAGGTAGGTATGGTGGCTGTTTTGAGGAAGATATAAGGAGGTTTATGTGTGAAAGAGCGTATCATATCACTGGGTTTGGATGCACCGGCGAAGTTTGCACCAACTCTCGATGTGAGAAAGGGCAATGCACGGTACCGTAGAGGCTAGCAATGATGGAAGGGTGAGAGTGCGTATAATCCATGGACTCAACATTAGTCATAAAGAACTCATATACTTATTGCAAAAATCTACAAGCCATCAAAAACCAAAGTATTACGCGCATGCTCCTAGGGGGATAGATTGGTAGGAAAAGACCATCGCTTGTCCCCGACCGCCACTCATAAGGAGGACAATCAAATAACACCTCATGTTTCAAATTTGTTACATAACGTTTACCATACGTGCATGCTACGGGACTTGCAAACTTCAACACAAGCACTTCTCAAATTCACAACTACTCAACTAGCATGACTTTGATATTATTACCTCCATATCTCAAAACAATTATCAAGCATCCAACTTTTCTTAGTATTCAACACACTCAAAAGAAAGTTTCACAAATCTTGAATACCAAGCATGTTATTATTAAACAAATTACCATGCTATTAAGACTCTCAAAATAATTTAAGTGAAGCATGAGAGATCAATAGTTTCTTTAAAACAAATCCACCACCGTGCTCTAAAAGATCTAAGTGAAGCACATAGAGCAAAATTATAACGCTCAAAAGATATAAGTGAAGCACATAGAGCAAAACTACATAGCTCAAAAGATATATGTGAAGCACATAGAGTATTCTATCAAATTTTAATTCATGTATGGCTCTCTCAAAAGGTGTGTACAGCAAGGATGACTGTGGCATACTAAAACACAAAGACACAAATAATACAAGACGCTCCAAGCAAAACACATATCATGTTGGTGAATAAAAATATAGCTCCAAGTAAATTACCGATGGAAGTGGACGAAAGAGGGGATGCCTTCCGGGGCATCCCCAAGCTTTGACTTTTTGGTGTCCTTGGATTATCTTGGGGGTGCCATCGGCATCCCCAAGCTTAGGCTCTTGCCACTCCTTGTTCCATAATCCATCAAAATAATTCACCCAAAACTTGAAAACTTCACAACACAAAACTTAAAGTAGAAAACTCGTGAGCTCCGTTAGCGAAAGAAAACAAAATACCACTTCAAGGTACTGTAATGAACTCATTCTTTATTTATATTGGTGTTAAACCTACTTTATTCCAACTTTTCTATGGATTATAAACTATTTTACTAACCATAGATTCATCAAAATAAGCAAACAACACACGAAAAACAGAATCTGTCAAAAACAGAACAGTCTGTAGTAATCTGTAGCTAGCGCAAGATCTGGAACCCCAAAAATTCTAAAATAAATTGCTGGACGTGAGGAATTTCTCTATTAATCATCTGCAAAAAGAATTAACTAAATATCACTCTTCAAATAAAAATGACAGCAGTTCTCGTGAGCGCTAAAGTTTCTGTTTTTTACAGCAAGTTCAACAAGACTTTCCCCAAGTCTTCCCAACGGTTCTACCTGCCACAAACACTAATTAAACACAAAAAAAATACAACAAAAACAGAGGCTAGATAATTTATTTATTACTAAACAGGAGCAAAAAGCAAGGAATAAAAGTAAAATTGGGTTGCCTCCCAACAAGCGCTATCGTTTAACGCCCCTAGCTAGGCATAAAAGCGAGGATAGATCTAGGTATTGTCATCTTGATTCTTAATTCTTTTAGCGATATTATGCTCGAATCCAGGAGGTTCCTTACGTTTCCCTTCATATTCAGAGATCTTGAGATCTAAAGAATCCAACCGCTTATTGCAAAGAGTAATCAACATATTCATGTGGTGAAGATTTTTGCTAACGCTCTTAAGAGGTTCAAGAGATTTTTGTAAAATCTTAGTTACTTCGCAAATTTTCTCAAAAACTTGTGTTTCCTCTTGGGTATGATGGGGCCCCTTTTGTTGAGGTAAATTTCCTACTATACCTTCTATAATTTCATGCGTGATAATGGGATCAATTTCAATAAAATTGCCTTTGGCAACACAATCCAAAAGTTGTCTATGAGACATATTAAGCCCAACATAAAAGTTGCGAAGCAAAATTCTGAAATTTACTTCTAGGGTGCATTTACGATAAGATTCCATCATTATAAACCAAGCATCCTTTAAGTTTTCTCCTTGCTTTTGTTTGAAGTGAAGGACTTCAAACTCGGGGGACAAAGGAGCAGAAAGAGGACTAGCCATGACGACAAGCAAACAAACTAGCACACGAGCAAACAAGAGCAAACGGGCAAGAGAGGGGGGATAGAGAGAGAGGGAGAATAAAACGGCAAGGGTGAAGTGGGGGAGAGGAAAACGAAAGGAAAATGGAAAATAGTATAATGCGAGAGATAGGGATTGTGATGGGTACTTGGTATGTTGACTTTTTGCGTAGACTCCCCGGCAACGGCGCCAGAAATCCTTCTTGCTACGTCTTGAGCTTGCGTTGGTTTTCCCCGAAGAGGAAGGGATGATGCAGCAGAGTAGCGTAAGTATTTCCCTCAGTTTTTGAGAACCAAGGTATCAATCCAGTAGGAGGCCACGCTCAAGTCCCTCGTACCTACACAAAGCGATAGCTACTCGCAACCAACGCGATTAGGGGTTGTTAATCCCTTCACGGTCACTTACGAGAGTGAGATCTAATAGATATAATATTTTTGGTATTTTTGGTATAAAGATGCAAAAAGGTAAAGTAAAAAAGCAAAGCAATATTAAAGTGATGGAGATTGATATGATGAGAATAGACCCGGGGCCATAGGTTTCACTAGTGGCTTCTCTCAAGAGCATAAGTATTCTACGGTGGGTGAACAAATTACTGTTGAGCAATTGACAGAATTGAGCATAGTTATGAGAATATCTAGGCATGATCATGTATATAGGCATCACGTCCGTGACAAGTAGACCGAAACGATTCTGCGTCTACTACTATTACTCCACTCATCGACCGCTATCCAGCATGCATATAGAGTATTAAGTTAAAAACAGAGTAACGCCTTAAGCAATATGACATGATGTAGAGAGATAAATTCATGCAATATGAAATAAACCCCATCTTGTTATCCTCGATGGCAATGATGCAATACGTGCCTTGCTGCCCCTTCTGTCACTGGGAAAGGACACCGGAAGATCGAACCCAAAGCTAAGCACTTCTCCCATGGTGAGAACTACCAATCTAGTTGGCCAAACCAAACGGATAATTCGAAGAGACTTGCAAAGATAACCAATCATACATAAAATAATTCAGAGAAGATTCAAATATTATTCATAGATAGACTTGATCATAAACCCACAATTCATCGATCTCAACAAATACACCGCAAAAAGAAGATTACGTCAAATAGATCTCCACAAGAGAGGGGGAGAACTTTGTATTGAGATCCGAAAAGAGAGAAGAAGCCATCTAGCTACTAACTATGGACCCGAAGGTCTAAGGTAAACTACTCACACTCCATCGGAGAGGCTATGATGATGTAGAAGCCCTCCGTGATGACGGCCCTCTCCGGCGGAGCTCCGGAACAGGCCCCAAGATGGGATCTCGTGGATACAGAAAGTTGCGGCGCTGGAATTAGGTTTTTGGCTCCTGTTCTGTTCGTTTGGGGTACGTAGGTAAATATAGGAGGAAGAAGTACGTCGGTGGAGCTCCGAGGGGCCCATGAGGCAGGAGGCGCGCCCTAGGGAAGGGCGCGCCCCCACCCTCATGACCGCCTCTCTGATGCCTTGGCGTAGGGTCCAAGTCTCCTGGATCACGTTCGGTGAGAAAATCACGTTGCCGAAGGTTTCATTCCGTTTGGACTCCGTTTGATATTCCGTTTCTTCGAAACACTGAAATAGGCAAAAAAGCAGCAATTCTGGGCTGGGCCTCCGGTTAATAGGTTAGTCCCAAAAATAATATAAAAGTGGAAAATAAAGCCCAATATAGTCCAAAACAGTAGATAATATAGCATGGAGAAATCAAAAATTATAGATATGTTGGAGACGTATCAGCTTGCCGCCGTTCTCGACGACAACCAGTCTCAGGGGCTACTATCTGCATAGGGCACACCTAACATGTGCGGTACTATCAAAAACATACACTATTTCACGTACCTCAAAGCCTTTCAGCAGACTCATAAAGGCTTCATGCAATCCTCTTTCAGTGGATGAAATCCTTTCAATTACCGTACCCAGCAGTGTACGATGCGCTTCTGAGACGGCCGCTTGCCCCAGAAGATCCCTCGGTGCATCCGACCGCACTCTGTATGGTTTCGGACTCTTGTCATCGCTCTCCTTAGGAGCCGAATACTGAGAATTCCGGGTAGCCAAAGGGTTATCCTCCGGCCTGTGCGGATCAGGAGATACCCTGCGCGACGACACTTCAGGGTCGCCTGCCTCCGGAGGCAGGGTGTCAGGAGGAGGCGTTTCGCTCTCCATCATCTCCGGAAGAAGATCCCCCGAAGATGAACTCTGTTGAGAAGGGCTGCTATCCGGACTACAATTTATAAGCATCGGTTATTGTCTTCAGAAGTAAGGTAGGATATTTTCATTATTAAGTACTTTTTGATTACTTACAGCTCGGTAGAGGGCTGATCCCCGCGCGGACATTGCGCGGCAAGAATACCCTCCGAGGCAGGACCCTCTGGCGAAGATTTCTTCTCCCGTTTGGAAACCTTAGTTTCCGGATCTTCAGAGGTAGTCTTCTTCCTTCCCCGGGGAGAGGGAATGTCAGATTCTTTCCCCTATTTATCCTCCCTCACGGAGGCGCTCATCCCCTCGGTTGGGACGAGTAGCGAGTGAGGCCCGCTATTGGCCTCTTTATTCCCCCTTCATCTTCCTTTGAGGGCACTAGATAAGACGCCGGCTCGAGCATTTTCTCCAGTACCGGATTGTCCAAGCCTTCAGGAAGGGGGGCCGAACACCTGATCATCTTCGCCTTTGTTATCCAGTCCTGGTCAAAGAGCGACTTTTTAGAATGATGTCATGATAAACAAAAGGACAGCGGGTTCGGCCATGGGACTACTTACTTGGGTAGCAGGGCGGTTGCAGCTCAAACCCACATCCTCAGTGGTGTCCGGACACTCTATTTGGGGTCCGAAGAACGATTTGTACATCTCTTCGAGCGTCATGCCAAGGAAATGCTGAATATATTGCGGTCCTTCCGGGTTGAATTTCCGCATACGGAGGGGCCGACGTTTGTAAGGACTCGATGAACTTTCATAACTTGCATTACCATAACTAGACTGAAATCTCTCTCAAAGAGATCTCGGATACGGCTCTGCAATATTGGCACGTCCTTTGCTGGACCCCAGCTCAGCCCCCTGCTGATCCATGACATTAGTTGCAATGGGGGCCCGAGCGAAAGGTGGGGGCGGCTACCCACTTGGCACTTCGGGGAGCTGTGATGTAAAACCACTCCCGCTGCCACAATCTAGACACCTCTCGGAAGGAACCCTCTGGCCATGGTGATGAAGCAATGTACCTAGGATAGGGTCATGGACCTGTCCCAACTGCCCTACCCAAGGACATCTCTAGAACAAATCACCTTTCAATCGACTTGGAGGTGTTCCACTCGACAGACTCGAAGACACTCGACCAAGAAGCAATCACTCGACCAAGATCCAACCACTCGACGGCCAGGAGACCTAAAGGCACTCCGCACGCTAACGGTCGGTTATTAAGTAGCTTTTATGGTCATCATAGCACTTTATTAGGGGCGTTACCAGTAATGCCCGACCTTAATGTATTTAAAACCCTGCACAACTGAGGGCAGGAGGGGTCCGGCGAACTCTATATAAGCCACCCCCTCCTCGGTGTAAAGGGTTCGCACCCCTGTAATTCATACACACATAATCCAGTCGACCGCCTCCGGGCTCCGAGACGTAGGGCTATTACTTCCTCTGAGAAGGGCCTGAACTCGTAAACCTCTTGTGCTTACAACTACTTCATAGCTAAGATCTTGCCTCTCCATACCTACCCCCCTACATTACTGTCAGACTTAGAACCACGACAGTTGGCGCTCACCATGGGGCCGGTGTTTTAGCGATTTGTTGGAGGAGTTGCGATCTTTTCCGATCCAAATCATCATGGTTTCTGGCGGAGTTTTGGTGGAGGGCCGCGAGATCCGTCTCGGCGCGCTCACGTTCATCGCCGACGACTCCGCTTGGCTTCAGGAGGCTCCGCTCGACGTGGACGCACTCCCTGTCCGCGGGGCAACGCACTTTCGCGCGTGCGTCCGTGGCGTCCTCTTGCGGCAACCGTCGACCCACTATCGGTCGGCTCCTGTGTTCTCCTCCCTCCCTGTTTCCCGCCAGCGCAAGCACTCCGGTCGGTCGAGACTTCAGCGGTGGGTGAGACATGCGGTGGCACACCAGTCGGCCACCCCTCAAGTCGCGGCGATCGAGCTCGACGAATCCCTCTACAGCCTGTTCGACTTGTCGACTGGCTCCGCAGAGACCGCATCCGAGTGCGACAGTAGTGATCCGGCGGCGGAGGTTCTGATGGTCGATGGACCACCCAGTCCTCCTGGTTTTCCCCGCACCGACAGAGGCACAGGTCGAGGCGACCCATCGCGTCCCCATGAGGAATATCTCCATGAGCCTCTCACGTTGCTGCAGAGAGAAGAACTTCGTCGCCGGAACATGGATGCACTGCACATTCCTATCGTTGGAGAAACCCCCGAGGCTCGTGCCTTGGAGGACGCGCGCCTGGCAAACTTGGCCGAGCGCACTCGACTGGAGAACCTCCAGCGAGCACTCGACGAGCGTGCGCGACAAGGGGTTCTAGAATCCAGTCGACGTCAGCTCTTTCCGCCCCCGCAGGTATATCGAACTCTGATTCAGAATTTAGCAGCTGCAGCCCGTATAGCAGAGTCGATTCAGCCTTCCCAGTCGGAGGCCGGCAGAGGCTTGTTGCAGATCAGAGCGTTACTCCGGGCAGCAGGAGACCAGAACTCCGCTGTTTCTCAGTCGTGGAACAGGATTCATAGCAGATCTGTTGCTCCAGACACAGTCCAGTCGGCTAATAGCCCAAGATCGCCCCCGAGGCGTGAGGGACGTGGGGACCGGCGTAATCAGTACGGGAGCCGTGAGGAGTATGATCACCGATTCGATCGTCACGATCGACGTCGAGTGCCCACCCCTCCCCCGAGGAGCGGGTCGTATGTGCCTCGACAGCAGGATGACATGCGCCCTCATAGTGTTGGGCGAAGGATTCCAGTCGACCCCAGGGAACCAGGCTTTGATGCGAGATCCATTCTCATTCAAGGTTTGGTCGACAGGAAAAGAGCTTACCGAGAAGGTCACGACAGAGATGCACCTACCAGCAGCAGAGTACATGTTTCGGGGCCAGAGTGCTTTAGTAGAGCCATTAGGGCCGCTGTGATTCCTCCCAACTTCAGGTTGGCGACTGGAGTCAGTAAGTTCACTGGTGAGTCCAAGCCCGATACTTGGCTTGAAGACTACCGAGTGGCCATCCAGATTGGCGGTGGCAATGATGTAGTGGCCATGAAGCACCCGCCTCTCATGTTGGAGGGCTCGGCCAGAAAGTGGCTGAATCAGTTAGCACCCAGCAGCATTTACACTTGGGAAGATCTCGCCCGAGTGTTTGTCACCACATTTGTAGGAACATACAAGCGACCGGCAGGGCTGACGGAACTGCGGTCTTGCGTGTAGAAGACGAATGAAACTTTGAGGGATTACATCCAGAGATGGATCACGTTACATCACATGGTAGAGAATGTGCCTGACCACCAAGCAGTCTGTGCCTTCAAAGAAGGCATCAAGTACATAGAACTGAATCTGAAATTCGGTCGAACCGGAGATATGTCTCTGAATCGGATGATGGAGATTTCCACCAAGTACGCTAATGGTGAAGATGAGGATCGACTCAGGAGTGGCAAGCTCAAGTTAGTTGCTCAAGAAACCGGAGGAAATTCCAATCAGAAACAGAAGCGGAAAGCCGAGCCAGCTGCTCCTGGGGAAGCCTTGGCTGTAACTCAAGGAAAATTTAAGGGGAAACCCAAAGGACCTTGGAACCCCAAGAAAGTTAAAGACCAAGACGGAAATGATGTGTTGGATTTTCCATGTCACATCCACACCAAGAAAGATGAAGAGGGTAAGTTCATTTACCCGAAACATACCACTCGACAGTGTCAGCTCTTGATCCAGCAGTTCCAGGGCAAGCAGCCCAAGATAAGGAAAAGGAGTCGGACAAAGTTGAGGACAAGGAAGACAGTGATGATGGATACCCCCAGGTCAATTCCACCCCGATGATTTTTGCTGATGTTGAAAGCAAAAGTCGACTGAAAGTTATCAACCGTGAGGTGAATATGGTTGCTCCGGCAATACCCAGTTATCTGAAGTGGTCTCAGACTGCCATCACATTCGACCAGTCCGATCACCCAACGCACATTGCCACCCCTGGGAGGCAAGCTTTGGTGGTCGACCCAGTTGTCGAAGGCACTCGACTGACCAAAGCCTTGATGGATGGCGGCAGCGGTTTGAACGTACTATATGCTGAGACACTAAAAGGGATGGGCATTCCAATGTCCAGACTCAGTACCAGCAACATGAGTTTTCATGGAGTCATTCCTGGGAAGAAGGCTGAGTCACTCGGCCAGATTGCTCTTGATGTGGTTTTCGGTGATTCCAAGAATTACCGCAAAGAAAAGTTGACGTTCGAAGTTGTAGATTTCCAGAGTGCTTATCATGCTATTTTGGGCAGGCCGGCTTATGCACGCTTCATGGCTCGACCATGTTATGTGTATCTGAAATTGAAGATGCCTGGTCCCAAAGGTGTGATCACTGTTACGGGCAATCGGAAGAAAGCAGAAGAGTGTTTTCAGAAAGGTTCAAAGATCGTTGATGCTCAGATGGCAGTGGTGGAGCTGCAGGAATACCAGAAGACTGCAGACCCGAGTGATTTGTTGCGATCCAAGAAGCCCGCTACAGAATCGGCTTTTCAGTCGTCTGGCGAAACAAAGCCGGCTCACATTCACCCGACCGATCCTAGTGCTGCTCCGACTCATATCTCAACAACACTCGACTCCAAATAGGAAGAAGCGCTCATCCAGTTCCTCCGTGAGAACTGGGACATTTTCGCATGGAAGCCTTCTGACATGCCGGGTGTTCCCAGGGGACTGGCTGAGCACCGCCTACGAGTCGACTCAAAAGTAAAACCTGTCAAAGAACATCTTCGACGGTCCGCCGTCCAGAAGAGAAAGGCTATTGGTGAGGAGGTGGCTCGGCTCTTAGCAGCGGAGTTCATCCGAGAGATCTACCACTCCGAGTGGCTCGCCAACGTTGTCATGGTCCCCAAGAAGGACAAGTCACTTCACATGTGCATTGACTTTAAACATATCAATCGGGCCTGCCCGAAAGATCATTTTCCTCTCCCCCGCATCGACCAGATAGTTGACTCGACTGCGGGATGTGATCGACTGTCTTTTTTAGACGCCTATTCCGGGTACCATCAGATCCGTCTGTATGGGCCTGACGAGATCAAAATAGCTTTCATCACTCCCTTTGGGTGCTTCTGTTATGTTACCATGCCATTCGGCCTCAAGAATCCGGGAGCCACATTCATGAGGATGATTCAGAAGTGTTTGCTCATTCAAATCAATCGGAATGTGGAAGCATACATGGATGATATTGTGGTCAAGTCACGGAAGGGTTCCGACCTGCTGACTGACCTTGCTGAAACCTTTGCCAACCTCAGGAGGTATGATATCAAGGTTAATCCATCAAAGTGCACATTCGGAGTTCCTGGCGGAAAGTTACTCGGTTTCCTTGTTTCCGAACGGGGAATCCACGCCAATCCAGAAAAAGTCGGTACTATACTCCGAATGAAAAGTCATGTGCGAGTGCACGACGTCCAGAAGCTTGCTGGTTGCTTGGCCGCTTTAAGTCAATTCATCTCTCGTCTCGGTGAAAAGGCATTGCCTCTTTACCGATTAATGAAGAAGTCAGGCAAGTTCGAGTGGACTCCTGAAGCTGATGCAACATTTGCAGAGCTCAAAGCTCTGCTCTCCACCCAGCCGGTGCTTGCTGCCCCAATCAGCAAAGAGCCTTTGCTGCTTTACATCACAGCCATGGGACAAGTCGTCAGTACGGTACTTACGGTCGAGCGGGAAGAAGAAGGAAAAGCCTTCAAAGTTCAGCGCCCAGTATATTATATTTCTGAAGTTTTGACCCCGTCGAAGCAAAGATATCCTCATTATCAGAAGCTTGTATATGGGATTTATATGACCACAAAGAAGGTTGCTCACTACTTCTCTGATCATTCCATTACAGTCGTCAGCGACGCTCCATTGTCAGAGATCCTGCACAATAGAGATGCAACTGGTCAAGTGGCAAAATGGGCGATTGAACTCCTTCCTCTAGATATCAAGTTTGAGGCAAAGAAAGCTATCAAGTCCCAAGCAATAGCAGATTTCGTCGCCGAGTGGATTGAACAGCAACTGCCGACTCAGGTTCACTCGGAGCATTAGACCATGTTCTTCGACGGTTCCAAAATGTTGAATGGTTCCGGTGCCGGGGTATTATTGGTCTCCCCCCAAGGAGATAAGCTCAGATATGTCCTTCAAATCCACTTTGATTCCTCCAATAACGAGGCAGAATATGAAGCACTTTTATATGGGTTGCGCATGGCCATTTCACTCGGCGTCCGTCGCCTCATGGTCTATGGCGACTCAGATTT
Source organism: Triticum aestivum (assembly GCF_018294505.1). Lineage (NCBI taxonomy): Eukaryota > Viridiplantae > Streptophyta > Magnoliopsida > Poales > Poaceae > Triticum > Triticum aestivum. The sequence continues at coordinate 321,298,427 of NC_057806.1, read as the reverse complement.
GGTGGTTAATCAGGTGATGAAGGAGTGGGACGTCAGAAGTCCAGCCATGACTGGTTATTGCAATGCAGTGAGAAAGCTGGAGAAGAAATTCGAGGGGTTAGAACTTCATCACATACCCCGACTGAAAAATCAAGCAGCTGATGATTTGGCAAAAATAGGTTCCAAAAGAGAAGCCATTCCCAGCAATGTGTTTTTGGAACACATCCACACACCATCAGTTCAAGAGGATCCCTTCACTGAAGAGGCCCCGCAGCCAAAAAGTGCCATGGATCCGACTGAAGTTGAAGTTCCAGCTGTGGTCGACCTGATCATGGAAGTCTTGGTCATCACTCCCGACTGGACAATACCATACATCGCGTACATCCTAAGGAAAGAACTCCCAGACGACGAAGAAGAGGCTTGACAAATCGTCCGTCGATCCAAGGCCTTTACAGTCATAAAGGGACAATTATATAGAGAAAGCGCGACTGGAGTCAGTCAGAAGTGTATAACACCAGAAGAAGGTCTGATGATCCTTGATGATATCCACTCGGGGACCTGTGGTCATCATGCGTCCTCTCGGACCATTGTGGCTAAAGCATACCGAGCAGGATTCTACTGGCCAAGAGCGAATGAAATGGCGAAAGAGATAGTCGACAAATGTGAAGGATGTCAGTATTACTCCAATATGTTGCACAAGCCCGCGTCAGCCCTGAAAACCATTCCACTCGTCTGGCCCTTCGCTGTTTGGGGGCTGGACATGGTTGGACTACTGAGAACAGGCAGGAGCGGCTTCACTCATGTGCTAGTAGCAGTCGACAAGTTCACCAAATGGATTGAAGCTAAGCCTATCAAGAATCTTGATGCTTGCACTGCTATCAGTTTCATCAGAGAGTTGATATTCAGATATGGAGTTCCGCACAACATCATCACTGACAATGGGTCAAACTTCGATTCCGACAAATCCAGGGCCTTTTGCGCCTCTCAGAGCACACGAGTCGACTACGCTTCGGTCGCTCACCCCCAGTCGAATGGACAAGTGCAAAGAGCAAACGGCTTAATTCTCACAGGACTGAAACCTCGATTGATGCGCGATCTCAAGAACGCAGCAGGTGCATGGGTCGACAAGCTTCCATCAGTTCTTTGGGGATTGAGGACAACCCCGAACCGATCGACCGGAAGAATCCCATTCTTTCTGGTGTAACGCCCTCGATGCGGCTATAGCTCCCACGTGTCGAGGCACGACTTAGAGGCATAACCGCATTGAAAGCAATGTCGCAAGTCAGGCAATCATTACAACATCCCATGTAATATATAATAAAAGGGGGAGATAACATAGTTGGCTTACACTCGCCACGTCACATCAGAGTACATAAATAACATCCATCAAACAAATCACTCATGGCCCGACTGCGGTGCCAAAATAGAAAAGACCCCCAACATGCGACAAGGTCCTGAATCGATAACCCCAACTAGGCACCACTACTGATCATCCGGAAAAGACACATAGTATCGCTGAGAGTCCTCGTCGAACTCCCACCTGAGCTCGTAATCGTCAACTGGAGCAGAATCACCTGGACCTGCATCTGGAGTTGTAGCATCTGTGAGCCACAGGGACTCAGCAATCTCACACCCACGCGATCAAGACTATTTAAGCTCATAGGAATGGATAAGGCAAATATATGTGGAGCTGCAGCAAGCGACTAACATATGTGGTGGCTAACTTAAACGCAAAAGAGAGCGAGAAGAGAAGGCGAAGCACGAGCGAGAAGCTAAAGGAACATCCTGCGCAAGCATAACTCCAACACCGTGTCCACTTCCCGGACTCCGCCGAGAAGGGGCCATCACGGTAACACACACGGTTGATTCATTTTAATTAAGTTTAGATCAAGTCATCTACAACCGGACATTAACAAATTCCCATCCGCCCATAACCGCGGGCACGGCTTTCGAAAGTTCAATCCCTGCAGGGGAGTCCCAACCTAGCCCATAACAAGCTCTCACGGTCAACGAAGGAATAGACCTCCACCCAAGACACACCGATCAGACTCGGTATCTCGGTACAACAAGATGATTCGACAGGTTAAAACAAGTCCAGCAACACCGCCCGAATGTGCCGACAAATCCCGATAGGAGCTGCACATATCTCTTTCTCAGGGCACACTCATATGAGCGCTCCATACAACTAAAACCAAACCTCGAGTTTCCCCGAGGGGGCGCTGCACAGGACTCTAGTTTGGACCAACGCTCAGAGGAGCACTGGCCCGGGGGGGGGTTAAAATAAGATGACCTTCGGGCTCCGGAAACCCAAGGGAAAAGAGGCTAGGTGGCAAATGGTAAAACCAATGTTGGGCATTGCTGGAAAAGCTTTAATCAAGGCGAACTATCAAGGGGTTCCCATTATAACCCAACCGCGTAAGGGACGCAACAATCCGGGAACATAACACCGATATGACGGAAACTAGGGCGGCAAGAGTGGAACAAAACACTAGGCGAGAGGCCGAGCCTTCCACCCTTTACCAAGTATATAGATGCATTAAGATAACATAGCAATATAATGATATCCCAACAAGAATATAAATGTTCCAACAAGGAACGGCTCCAATCTTCACCTGCAACTAACAACGCTATAAGAAGGGCTGAGCAAAGCGGTAACATAGCCAATCAACGGTTTGCTAGGACAAAGGTGGGTTAGAGGTTCAACATGGCAAGTGGGAGGCTGACAAGCAAAAGATAGGCATCGTAGCAGTGGCAAAGCAAAAGAGCGAGCAAACTAGCATAGCAAAGATAGTAGTGATTTCGAGGGTATGATCATCTTGCCTGCACAGTTGTCAGAGTTGACTGGATCCTCACAAGCAAACTCAACGGGCTCCTCGGTAGCAAACTCGTCTCCCGGCTCTACCCAACAAGACAAACAAGCAACAAGGATACAATCAACCACGGGCAAGACCAAGCAATATGATGAAATGACGATATGCTATGCGGGATGCGATGCGGGATGCAAAATGCAAGATATGACAGGAAATGCATGAACCTGGCATCAACTTGGAAAACCAAGTGTGCCACTGGATAGAGGGGATGAAATCGCTTGAAAACGATATAAAGATCATAGGAATCGGAGCTACGGTTTAGAAATGGCAAGCGTTTTAAGATATGACACCGGTCTGCGATTTACAGCAAGTAGGCATCTAAATGCAACGAAATGAACATGCTACAGCCACCAAACATGAAAAAAAAATATATGGCAGTGATGTACACAAGATGGTTGACAAAACACTAGCACTGAGCCATAGGCAAATTCATCCATTAAGAGGTTCAAACAAGCATGGCTAAAACGCAAATGCAAAACAGATTTCAGACAGTGAAATTAACACTAGTCTGAAATTTCAGATCACGATGCTCTCTTCGGAGCAGCAAAACAACATGACAGAAAACCTGAACATGACAAGTAAGAACATGGCATGGAGCTTCTCAACAAGCTTAATAAAACACCCAAAATGACCTGGGGCCAAAAGGGTTCACAAAATACTCTACCGAGCTCACGAACATCGCTCGAACACAATCAGTTTTCAGACTTAGTGAAAACTGAGACATGCTGAAATTTAACTCACGAAGGCATGTAAACGAGCTCGATGCACTCACTACGGTGCAAGTCATGGCAAGGAAAGCATATAACCAGCAAGAAGGCACAAAGCGCTAGCTACACATGGCAAGAACGAAGGCATAGCATGCATGGAACACTAACGGTAGCATCGGCGAAATCGCAAACAAGTTGACGATCTGCCCAGATTAACAACGAAGCAAAAGTTGAGCTCGATTGAGTCAACCTAGAGCACTCCACAAATGCCAACCAAGACATGGATGGATAGAGCATAACTTAAATATCAAAACTCCCTTACTGATCATCCTCAAAAGAGGCACGGATCACTAGGAAACAAGCTGGACATATAGCGTCATGAACTAAAATATCCCAGACTTAGTGAAAATCACTAAGTCCCTGAAATCTGTAATCTCAGGTACCTCTCTTCGCAAGCTTGCACAAGACAACACACACATCCTAAAAATGCATGGGTGGCACCTCTGGAAAGAAGACAAAATGCTTCACAATACATCCCAAAGGGGCACAGGCATATCATGCACGGATTAAATATAGCAAAAATGACAAAAGTGCATGATGAACTAACGGATCTGCAATTTAACTCACGAAGCCTCCTTCTAACAGCATTTTGGGTATCAAGATGACCTCAAATGCAAATGATGCAATGGAATGAAATTGTGTACATGTCGAGGCGAAGATTTTGATATATCATATGCCCAAAACGGAGCTACGGTTGCGGAGATACAAGCAGTCAAAGATAGCACGAAAATTAGGGTTTCGGGGGAGAGAGGTCAACCGAAAAATCCCAGATCCAGATCTGGATCGGGCACGGACTCCGAGGCGGCGGCGGTACTATTCACCGGCGACGACGGGGAAGGAGGCAGCGGCCGGCGACGAGGGGACCGGAGGGCGGCGGCGAGGTTGCCGGGGCGGCGCCGGCGTGGAGGCGGGCGGCGCGCCGCCGGGGACGGCGAGGCGGCGGCGGCTGCTCCGGCCGGGGAGGCGCGGGGCCGGCGGCGGAGTCGGGCGCGGCGCCCCGGCAAGGCAACGAACGGCGGCGGGGCAGCGGCCGGAGGAGGAGAAGAAGGGCGGCGGCGCGCGGGCGCCTCTGGCCCGAGCGGTCGGCGGGGAGGGCCGGCCCCGGGCCCTCGCGGGCCGGCGATGTGGGCGCGGGCGCGGTGGCAGGAGGCCACGTGGCGGCTGGCGGCTGGCTGGGCGCGGCGGCGGACGTTGTCCGGCTCGCCCGGACACGTCCGTCGGCGCGGATCTGGCGGGGATGTTTTTTTTTAGGGTTTCGAGGAGAGGGAGAGATCCGAAAACGGAGGGGTGTATATATAGGCATAGAGGGAGCTAGGAGAGTCCAAATGAGGTGCGGTTTTCGCCCACACGATCGTGATCGAACGCTCTAGGACATGGAGCAGAGTTTGGTGGGTTTTGGGCCAAATTTGGGGGGTGTTGGGCTGCAACACACACGAGGCCTTTTCGGTCCCTCGGTTAACCGTTGGAGTATCAAACGAAGTCCAAATGACCCGAAACTTGACAGGCGGTCTACCGGTAGTAAACCAAGGCCACTTGACAAGTCTCGGTCCAATCCGGAAATGTTTAATCCCCACACGAGAAAGAAAGGTAGAAATGACCACTGGAGGAGAACGAAGCGCCGGAATGCAAAACGGACAACGGGAAAAATGCTCGAATGCATGAGATGAACATGTATGCAAATGCAATGCACGAGATGACATGATATGAGATGCATGAAAACGAAAACAACACACGGAGACAAAGACCCGAACCGGAGAAATAAATATAACTTAGCGCCGGGGACGGCAAGAGTTGGATACAAATATGGAAAGCATATCTGGGGCGTTACATCTGGTCTACGGGGCCGAAGCAGTTTTGCCGAGTGACCTGCTTCACAACGCACCCCGAGTCGAGCTCTACTCTGAAGATGAAGGAGAACAAGCCCGGCAGGACGCAGTCGACCTTCTGGAAGAAGAAAGAGAAATGGCCATGATCCGATCGACCATCTATCAGCAAGACTTGCGTCGATTCCATGCCAGAAATGTGAAGAGTCGAGCCTTTCAAGAAGGAGACTTGGTCCTCCGAGTGGATCAACAGAAACCACACAAACTCGCTCCTACTTGGGAAGGTCCCTTCATAGTCACCAGAGTCCTCCACAATGGAGCGTACCACCTTTATAATGTCGATCGCCAAATTGATGAGCCACGAGCCTGGAATGCGGAGCTGCTCCGCCCCTTTTATACTTGAATTCTCACTCAAATGAGATGTAATAAGAAAAACTTCTGTAGTTTATTTATCAAAGAAAAGAGCGTTATAATTTTCCCAGTGATTGTTATTGTTTTTGTTTGCGTGGGAAATCCCCCAGCGGGTGGCTTAGCTGCGAATCCGTTTCGCCTAAGTCTGTAAAAATAATTTTCTACTGAGTGGTGAGCCAACCTTCCACTCGGGGGCTTAGCTGCGAACCCGTATTTGAAAATCCTACCGAGTGGTGAGCCAGCCTCCCACTCGGGGGCTTAGCTGCGAACCCGTTTCGCCTAAGTATTTGAAAATCCTACCGAGTGGTGAGCGACCCTCCCACTCGGGGGCTTAGCTGCAGTCCAGTACTCGCCTAAGTATTTGAAAATCCTACCGAGTGGTGAGCCAGCCTCCCACTCGGGGGCTTAGCTGCGAACCCGTTTCGCCTAAGTATTTGAAAATCCTACCGAGTGGTGAGCGACCCTCCCACTCGGGGGCTTAGCTGCAGTCCAGTACTCGCCTAAGTATTTAAAAATCCTACCGAGTGGTGAGCCAGCCTCCCACTCGGGGGCTTAGCTGCAAACCAGTACTCGCCTAAGTATTTGAAAATCCTACCGAGTGGTGAGCGACCCTCCCACTCGGGGCCTTAGCTGCAGTCCAGTACTCGCCTAAGTATTTGAAAATCCTACCGAGTGGTGAGCGACCCTCCCACTCGGGGGCTTAGCTACAGTCCAGTACTCACCTAAGTATTTGAAAATCCTACCGAGTGGTGAGCGACCCTCCCACTAGGGGGCTTAGCAGCAGTCCAGTACTCTCCTAAGTATTTGAAAATCCTACCGAGTAGTGAGCGACCCTCCCACTCGGGGGCTTAGCTGCAGTCCAGTACTCGCCTAAGTATTTGAAAATCCTACCGAGTGGTGAGCCAGCCTCCCACTCGGGGGCTTAGCTGCAGTCCAATACTCGCCTAAGTACGAAACACATCTTAATACTCAAGGACGACGAGGTGCGGGTCGACTGCCACCTTCTCCTTTGGAGCTTCGCCACAAATACAACGTGCGCTCCATCCCACTCTGCAGGATGACGAGGTGCAGGTCGACTTCAACCTTCTCCTTCGGAGCTGCGCCACAAATACAACGCGCTCCATCCCTATCCGCAAGGACGACGAGGTGCAGGTCAACTACCACCTTCTCCTTGGGAGCTTCGCCACAAATACAACATGCGCTCCATCCCACTCTGCAAGGACGACGAGGTGCAGGTCGACTGCCACCTTCTCCTTGGGAGCTTCGCCACAAATACAACGTGCGCTCCATCGCCGACCCGCAAGAACGACGAGGTGCAGGTCGACTGCTACCTTCTCCTTCGAAGCTGCGCCACAAATACAAAAGTTGTCTCGAGTGAACAACGAGTTCCACTCGACGGAGGATTCATGAAGATATTCAACGATAAACCAAGTTCAGATAAATCCTAAAGGTTCCGGACCACGATCGAAGTGCTCGGGCATTCAGCCCAAAAGAGTTTAACGGTTACAAAAACCACTCGGCATTCCGAGGCAAATTTAAGGTGGGGCATAAAAGTTTGTTCACTCCGCAGGAGGAGGACTAGCAGGCTCGACGAACTCGTCCAGGTCAACGCCGTCGGCGATCCGAGTGGCTGCAGCGATGAAAGTCTCCATAAAAGATCAGAAGTCATGCTTCTGGGTGTTGGCGACCTTGATTGCTGCCAGCTTATCTGGTCGCACCTCCTTGCAGTGGACACGAACCAAAGACAGAGCCACATCAGCACCACACCGGGCAGAAGATTTCTTCCACTCCTGCACTCGATCAGGGATCTCGTTAAGTCGAGTCACCAGGGACTCAAGATCATTCTGGAGCATGGCCTCTGGCCAAAGTGCCGTGTCGATCCGTGACATGGCGACCTTCAGTCGACCCAAGTAGTCCATAACACCGTCGATGCGGGATTCCAGTCGGAGCAGATTCATGGCCGTTTCATCTTTCACGGGAGAATTGATTGGGTCCAAACCTGGCTCAATCCGCCCAGTCTCCTCCTCGAAGTTCTGGAAAAACTCTGCATTCACGATCCAAGGATAAGTCAATTTTCGTACGCTGAGTCGACAAAAAACATCAGTCGGAACAAAATGTATACCTTCAAGCTTGATGAACAGCTTCTTGGCAAGGCTCCTCGGATAGCTCTCCAGATCGTCCCTCCTGCGAGCGATGCCTTCCATCTTCTTGTACAGGTTGAGATTGTCCTTCTTCAAGCGCGTGCACTCCTTGTTGGCTTCGTTCAGAGCATATTTCATCTTGGTGTTCTCTTCTTCCAACTGGACGACCGAAGCCAGTTTCTGTTCAGCCAGAGCGGTTCTGTCGTCAGCTTCCTTTTGAGCAGCAGCCAAATCCTGATCCTTCTTCGCCAGAGCTTCTCTCAGTTTTTCTACAAAGAAATGGTGCTTGATTCAGAAAGAGCAGAAGGGTACTCAAGCCTAAGACAAACCAGTCGACAAGCTCGTCTTACCATTGGCGTCGTCCTTGGCCTTTTGCAGCTCTGTCTTGGCCAATTCCAAGTCAAGGTTCAGTTGGATCTGCTGTTTCTCCAAGTCAGCAAAGTGAGATCCAAGATCACAAGATTTCTGCAATCAGGGAGGAGAAGTTATTTTACAGCGAAAAACGACAAAGACAATAAATACTAAGACTATGGTCGACTGCCCGCAGTACACCATAGTCTCGGGGACTACACCCAGTGGGTGCACTTTGCGTGCCCCCACCGGTTATGATCCCACTCGACCGGCCCGCCGGAGTCGAGTGCAGGGAGTAAAAAAAGGGGAGAGAAAGAAGAACTCAGACCATAGAACTCAGACCACAGTCGACTGCCAGTAGTCGATCGCGGTCTCGGGGACTACACCCAGTGGGTGCACTTGGCGTGCCCCCACCGGTTCTGATCCCACTCGCCCAGCCCGAGCAGAAGAGACAAACTACCAGTTCAGTTTACACTCGACGCGGCCAGACCACATCGAGCGAAAGAATCAAAATACAAAGACTATGGTCGACTGCCAGCAGTCCACCGTAGTCTTGGGGACTACACCCAGTGGGTGCACTCAGCGTGCCCCCACGGGTTCAAAAATTCAATCGACGCACCCAGTGGGTGTACAGATGTAAAGATTTTCGGAAAGAGAGTCTTCAGATAGCATATCCTAACAGAACAAGCGGCGACCAACTAACCTGAACGTTGCTTTGGAGAGCCGAGCTGGCGTCGTAGGCGGCCTGACTGGCGTCCCGCACCGTCTTCATCTTCTCCATCATAATGCCCGCCTGGCGTATGGCTTCCTTGGCAGCATTCAGTTTGTCCTCTGGGACATGATGGGTCGCAAAAACTGAAGGTGGGTCGACAGGGGCCTGAGCAGTCGACGAAGAAGGCAAGGCACTCAACAATGGCACGGCGAAGGTAACAGAGCCCCGATTGGCATCACCAGCGTCCTGAACGACTGGTTCCGCCCTCGGCGTCGACTGTGGCACCTTGCTTGCAGTAGCTTGCCTATTTTTCCTCGTCAAAGGCCTCTCTGGCTCTTCATCATCATCACCGGGGAGGTCAATAATGTTAGGAGCTGTTCAAAGTTCAATCGCCAAAATCACATCACCCAATGGTACACATTGCAGTTGAGTCGACCAAATAAAGACAGAATGGCAGAAGTCATACCCAGATTGGAAGTGCCCGCATCCTCCATTACCTCATCATCGTCCCTGTAAGCTGAGGTCCCGGAAGTAGCAGCGCTGCCAGTTCCAAAGTTCGTCCGGTTAAATCAAGAAAAACAAACAGCACGGGGCGTCGAGTGAGTACAAAGGGAGACACTCACGCAGAAGCGACGGGGATGTCAATCTTAATCTTCGGCAACGCCTTCCGAGGCTTCGGCTCTGCAACTTTGGGATGCTTTGACGCTTTTTCAGTTGGAGTTGGCGAAGAGGTCCGAGGACGCTTTGAAGACTGACCAGCCTGAGCAATCGCCTTTTCACGGGCGCTCGGTCGTTCTTGGTCAAGCTTGGACCGCCTCTCCCTGCGAGGAGGCGACTCGACTTCTTCTTCATCACTTGAGTCGTCGCTTTCTTCGTCCCCTTCACCGTCAGAATCCCATTCGCCACTGTCGCCGCCGCTCGCCTCTCCTTCCGGGTCCTGCTCTTGCTCTCCGTTGGGCATTGAATACATTTTGATAAGGGCCTGAAAGAAAGCAGGGAGAACAAAGTCAGTCGACGCAGTATAGGCAGCTGCGCGAGTGAATTCAGATTACAATCAAAAGCTCAGAATTGGACCTTCTCTGGTACATGGGACTGGTCGAATGGAGGAACTCTCCTGGCTCCCCTGGGTTGTCCTTGTTTCCGGTCATGCCCGACAGCCACTTCTCCAGTGTGTCGTCATCGACCTCCTCCGGGTGAATCCGAGTGGAGTCGTCAAGACCCGAATACATCCACATCGGATGGTCTCGGGCTTGAAGAGGCTAGATGCGCTGCTGAAGGAAAACCTCCAGGAGATCCATACCGGTGACCCCGTCACGGATAAGCTGGACCACTCGTTCGACCAGCACCCTAACTTGCGCCTTCTCCTCCGGGAGCACCTTCAAAGAGGAGGGTTTCCTCACTCGGTCCATGGTAAAAGGAGGGAGGCCAGTCGACTGGCCTGGCGTCGACTGGTCTTTGCAGTAAAACCAGGTCGACTGCCATCCGCGAACCGAGTCGGGAAGAATCATGGCTGGAAAGGAACTTTTCCCTCTCATCTGAACACCAAGACCCCCACACATCTGAATCACTTGTGTTCTCTCGTCACTCGGATTGGCCTTTTTCACCATCTGAGAACGACAGGTGAAAATGTGCTTGAAAAGACCCTAGTGAGGCCGATAACCCAAGAAATTCTCGCACAAAGACACGAAAGCAGTGAGATACACGATTGTGTTGGGAGTGAAGTGGTGGAGTTGTGCCCCAAAGAAATTCAGAAATCCCCGAAAGAAAGGGTGAGGAGGCAAGGAAAATCCACGGTCGACGTGGGTGGCAAGGAGAACGCGCTCACCCTCCCGAGATTGCGGCTCGGACTCCTTCCCCGGAAGCCGCGCCGATCCATGGGGGATCAGCCCTCCTTCGGCTAGGTCGTTGAGGTCTTCTTGGCGGATCGCCGAGCGGATCCAGTCGCCCTGGATCCAGCCCTTCGGCAGGCCAGCTCGCGAGGAAGATCCACCCCGACTGGTCGCCTTCCCCTTCGCCTTTGTCGTCGCCTTCTTCGCCCGCTCCAGAGCCACCGTCTTCTCCTTCCCCATCGTCGCCAGCGAGACGCGTACGGAGGGGCAGCGCTAGGGCGAGAGCGAGCGCGACGAAGAAGCTTGAAGAGAAGAAGAGGGAATGGGAACGCACTGTTCAAGAAACCCCCGTCCGACGCCTTATATGAGGTCGCTTCCAAGTGGCTGACTGGTAGGCCCGGGCGGTCCTGTCAAATCCCATAACAATCGCGCGCGCGATACGTGGCAAAAAAGGTGGCGCAGAGATCGAGGCGGCTCCGCCCTATCGCATCCGATTACTGCGGCCTCCCCCGTCCCGCGCGCTTCCCAAAATCCGAATCCCGCGAAATCTGCGGGCAGCAGAACAACTTGCCAGACGGAAGATCTCCTCCACGCCGTCACTCGGAGCCTTTCAAGTAAAGAAACTCATTCGACAAGAAACTAAGAATGGATCAAGGCAACTGAAAAGGAAGTTGATGTCACCACTCAGGTTCATTGATCCGAAACGAGATATGCTCATGGCATGAAAAATGAGTCGGAGAAGTTCTCAACTCCTTCCCCACTCAAACCTCGATCCATTCGGGGGCTAATGATGAAGCTATGTACCTAGGGTAGGGTCATGGACCTGTCCCAACTGCCCTACCCAAGGTCATCTCTAGAACAAATCACCTTTCAATCGACTTGGAGGTGTTCCACTCGACAGACTTGAAGACACTCGACCAAGAAGCAATCACTCGACCAAGATCCAACCACTCGACGGCCAGGAGACCTAAAGGCACTCCGCACGCTAACGGTCGGTTATTAAGTAGCTTTTATGGTCATCATAGCACTTTATTAGGGGCGTTACCAGTAACGCCCGACCTTAATGTATTTAAAACCCTGCACAATTGAGGGCCGGAGGGGTCCGACGAACTCTATATAAGCCACCCCCTCCTCAATGTAAAGGGTTCGCACCCCTGTAATTCATACACACATAATCCAGTCGACCGCCTCCGGGCTCCGAGACGTAGGGCTATTACTTCCTCTGAGAAGGGCCTGAACTCGTAAACCTCTTGTGCTTACAACTACTCCATAGCTAAGATCTTGCCTCTCCATACCTACCCCCCTACATTACTATCAGACTTAGAACCACGACACATGGAGCATCAGCAATTTTGCTTATTAAGTCACCTCTGCACTCTGCGTGCCACCCCTCGATCATTTTCGGCTTCACATCGAAGGTCTTGAGCCACAGGCCGAAGTGAGGGGTAATGCGGAGGAAGGCCTCACATATGACAATAAATGACGAGATGTGAAGAAGGGAATCCGGGGCCCGATGATGGAAATCCAGCCCATAATAGAACATAAGACCCCTAACAAAGGGATCCAGAGCGAGGCCTAGTCCTCGGAGGAAGTGAGAGATGAACACGACACTCTTGGTGGGTTCGGGAGGAGAGATGACCTGACCTCGAGTGGCAGCCTATGCGAAATTTCGGCGGTCAGATATCTGGCCTCTCTCAGCTTTTTGATGTCCTCCTCTGTGACAGAGGAAGGCATCCACCGACCTTGAAGGTTGAATCCGGACATGGTTGAAGGTCCGAAGCGCCTGGCCTGAGCCTTGGGTGTTGGAACTCGAGGCGGGGAAAGGATTCGATTGAGCACGAGGGGGAAAAAGGACATGCCCCGCCCTCTTTATAAAAGAGTTGAATATCAAGCGTCCTCCTTGTGGCCGTTTGGGACTTACCTATGATTTAGGAGTCATACCAATAGGCACGATTGAATTACCCACGTCCGTATTGATGAGAATCCCGTAATAAGGGGGACACGATCTCTGCTTTGACGAGACGTGTCAGAAAAACCGCCTCGCAATATGCGCAGCGCTGGTTGAGAAAAAAATGGTTCAGATAAAGACCGGGCCATGACGTGATGTCGTGCTGTCAAAACATGACAGCAGATTAGATTTATGGAAATATTATTCTCTCTACGGTGGGTCTGGAACTTGTTTTGCAGAGCCGGACACTATCCTTGAGTTCAAAATTTTCTATGGAGTATTCGGAGGAGGAACCCGCCTTGCAATGTCGAAGACAATACTGCGAGTCGGACTCGTCGTCATTGAAGCCTGGTTCAGGGGCTACTGAGGGAGTCCTGGATTAGGGGGTCTCCAGACAGCCGGACTATATCCTTTGGCCGGACTGTTGGACTATGAAGATGCAAGATTGAAGACTTTGTCCCGAGTCCGGATGGAACTCTCCTTGGCGTGGAAGGCAAGCTAGGCAATACGGATATGCAAATCTCCTCCCTTGTAACCGACCTTGTGTAACCCTAACCCCCTCCGGTGTCTATATAAACCAAAGGGTTTGGTCCGTAGGACAAGATACAATGATACCATAGGCTAGCTTCTAGGGTTTAGCCTCTACGATCTCGTGGTAGATCAACTCTTGTAATACTCATATCATCAAGAACAATCAAGCAGGACATAGGGTATTACCTCCATCAAGAGGGCCCGAACCTGGGTAAACATCGTGTCCCCTGCCTCCTGTTACCATCCGCCTTAGACGCACAGTTCGGGACCCCCTACCCGAGATCCGCCGGTTTTGACACCGACAGTCTTCCTCTGGCTTGTCGATTTAGATCAGTATTGGCCCACGGCTCGTCTTGCCCGTCATGGGCTTCCAGATGCATCTGCGTGCGTCCTATGCGACCAGGAGGAAGAAACAATTCAACATCTCGTCGTTGGCTCTATGGTTTCTCGTATTACTTGGCACGACATGCTTTCCTCGCGCCGCCTCGCTATTCAACCATCTAATGGGTCCCTCGACTTCTATGGCTGGTGGACTTTGGCCATGCACGACTCCTCGGCCAGCCACCGCAAGGGCCTCGCCTCCTTGATCGCGCTAACAGGATGGACTATCTGGATGCACTGCAACGTGTGCACTAAACCCGGGCAAACATTGGGCTGGGCCGGGTTTTGGGCCGGGCTTGTAAAAGCCCAACCTTCATTTCTCAAGCTTGAGCCCGACTCGAAGCCCAAAATACTCTCTATTTTCAAGCCTGAGCCTGGCCCGAAATCAACCCCGAATTCCGAACGCCCGGCCCAAACGCTGTTTTTTAGTGTACGCACATACAAGCCTGGCCCGAACCCCGAAAGCCCGGTGTGAAATACCAAAATATTGAAGCCCGAGCCCGGCCTGAACTATCTTTCGGGCTGCAAAACAAGGCCCGAGCCTGGCCTGAACCTTGGGAGGCGCCACACTATCTCACACCCACCCGATCTACAATATATATCCTCTATCAATGCAATGATATGCTTCGTGTGTATTCGCGAAAAAGAAAAAAAAAGATTCTGGTTTAAGGGTCTATTTAGGACACATCTAGATGTGACATAGTTATGTCACATCTAACCTGATGTCCACTATGTTTATGGTATATTTTTTTTATCTTAGTTTTTTGTTTTTGTTCCTTATTATTGTGTTATTTGTGGAAGCTTAGATGTGACATCCTGATAAAACATCTAGATGTGAATTAAACAAATTGATGGTTTAAGTGATACTGTATAGCATGAAAGATTATGGTCTAATTTACCGTGTACGATACGGCGTTAATCGCCATATTATTCGTGCAAATGATGGAGAGAGGAACTAAGCTTCATCGTGGATGCTTGGAACCTAATTAAAGAGTTGATGGGCACACGCGCGCATGCCGATCGACCTCTCCAACGATCGCAACCTTCCCTGTCCGCTATCCCTCTGTGCGCATGATTCCCCCGGCGCGAGGGCGCCGTCGGCCCACCGTCGGGCGGACACGCCGCACCCGACGATGCCCGCGCTCCCCGACCAACGTACGTGTCCCCGGCCTCCCTCCAGCATCGCATCGCATCCCGAACCACTTGTCTGCTCAACACTGTCTGGCTTGGCTGGCCCTTCATCTTCAGTCAGACGACCAAGGCTCAACTGAACTGCCTGACCTCTCTAGTCTAGTCTAGACAGAGAACAGCGTGTGCGTGTGGCCGTCAGACAAAGGCTACCTCCTCCTGATAGTATCTCGTGGTTTCAGACTCACTTTGATGCTGCTTTGTCGTGTCGGGCTCTGACTCTGACAGAGGTTTCAGTGCTGTAACTAATTTTTTCTAGGGTGAGCAAGCAGCTGACAGACAAGAGTATATATCTATCCTTTGCGGGCCGGCAGGGCAGGTAACATCGATTTCTGTGTGCTGGTCGACGGGCGATCAGTTAACTTGCTAAATCAGCCTTGTTCAACGAATAAAACCTGCTAAATCAGCCAAAATCTCAATTAGCAAAACGAGCACGATCTAGGACCTCAAAACCAACGTAGCTTTCACAAGGTTAGGTGGTAGTGCTCATTGTCTTCCAAGACTAAGAGCCAACACAACAGCCGCCGATGACCGATGTTGTGCCGTATTCGTATAGGGGCGTGGAGCACCCTGTATATTTTCTGTAAGATATACTCTCTTAACTCTTGGGAAGTTTCTCTCATGCGTGTTCATATATACTACTCCCTCTGACCCATAATATAAGAGTGTTTTTAACGTTAAGTAAAAAAAACTGCACACCCATAATGACCTTAATCAGTAAGCCGGGAGAATCAGTGAGACCGGCGTTCATTTCTCCGGAACACAAAACGTCAGCGCCCAGCTTTAATTCAGCAGTTTCTTCAGAGCACGGGATTATATTAAACGCACGTACCCACTACCCAGTACTGATTAATTGTTCCAGGAACCGATCGATCGGCCGATTTGACAGAGAAAAGCGTAACAGTTGATCGATGTTACCATCACTACTTTCAATCACATGTCAACAGCGATGATCAACCGAAACAACTTTGAAACATTTACAAATGAGAACGAGGGATTTTGATTATTAATCAAATAATAATCAGCTAGTCTGCCGTAATTATGCATCGATCCGGCGATGCAAACTCGTAAGTGGATCGGACGGATTGATCAAGATCAATCGGATCCTGCTGTAATCTACTCTAGCTCGAAGGCGGGGCGGGTGCAGCCGTGCAGTTGTTGGCGCCGCAGCCGCAGGTGCGTGGGGTGAAGGCGCAGGTCCCGAACGGCTTGCCGGGGAGGTTGCAGTTGATGCCGTAGCAGCACTGGGTGTCCACGCATGACGAGCCGTTGTTCCCCGCCGGGCAGCACCGGCACCCCATGCACAGCTGGAACGGCTCGAACGCCTCCGATGCCGCCGGCCGGTACACCGCGGTCTGCACCGGCGCATACCCCTCCGGTGATGCCATCCTCGCTCCGCCCGTGCCAGCAAGCCTGGCCACGGCTCCTCCATGGGCAGCATGGTGGGCGGCATGGAGGAGGAGCAGGAGGAGCGCGACCCTGGCGAGAGGGGCGGACGCAGCCATCGCTACTGGCGGCTTGGAAGTTTTCGCTGGGGAATGAGGTGGGTTTGGCAAGATGGCAACACCATCCCACGTACTAGAACAATATATATGCGTGGAAAAGCCGTATGTAGAAGTTTTTTTTTCTTACGATGTAATGAAAGGAAACGCAAACACATCAAACAAAATAAACTGCCAACTACCCATAAAAAAATTAAATAAATAAACTGCCAACTAATCTTTTTTTTTTTGCGGCTAACTGCCTAAGCCTTTATTTTTGAGAAAAACTGCCTAAGCCTTGAGTGGTCTTAGAACTGCCAACTAATCTAAGACCACTCGCCCGTCAAAAAGATATATTCTAAGACCACTCAAGATTTACATATATATAGAGTATCGATATAGATTAAGCCTTGAGTATAGTGCATTGCAACCCTTGTTTAGTCATTAAAACATTACACCTGGTAGACAAAAATTGATATAGATTACCCCTATATGGATAGGTGTTTAGTCATTTTGTCCTATTTTCTAGCCGGTTGTGGCTATTAGTTTACTGTGTTTTATTTTTTTTCTCTTTGCTCCATTTGCGAGTTGTACTTGGATTGCGGACCTTGTTACTTGTTTGCTCTTTTTAATAATACGGCCGCATGCATCTTTCAGATGCAGAGGCCGGAGGTAACCCTCCTTTAAAAAACCAATATAAAAAGAGCGAGTTACGGAGATGCAACGAATCTCACCCGTTTGAACGTATCAATTATCTATGTTGCTCCGGTGTTTTAGGGCTAAACATGTTTAGTGTGTTGTTAATACCATCCTAATATAAACTTCGATGCTAACCACGTAATTATATATTACCTAATATCAACGTGCAATCGGTATCTTTCCTCTTTCCTGATATTAACGTGCAATACAATTAATATCCTTTTCAATGTAACATGTTAATTAGAGTATATTCTACCTAATATCACCGTGAAATCAATTTTTCTGTATTAACGTGTAATGTTTTCTAGGGGTATTGACGTGTAATGTTAATATTATCTTTTCTGATATATAGTGCATTGCACGATAGAATTACTAGTAATATATGTAGCACCCCTTTTGCGAGAGAACAAAGTCTTAACAAACTACAACGAAATCAAACTCTAAAACCTTTTTAGCCTACCATGAATTGTATCTATAATTCAAGAATTGGAATTCATAACTGTAAACCCAATTCTACTAGCCCGACATCTCACTTAGCTATTTATTTCTCTTGTGCCTTCCCGATGGTTAGGGTGCCTACCAGGCTACCACATGCTAATGAAGTGCACAACCACTGCCTACATCGGCGACGACGTTGCGGTAACACTGGTGAAGGTAGTATGCCATGTTGGAGGTGGAGCACTGGAGAATGTCAGGGAGGCACAGTCGTTGGTGTCGGAGATGCAATGAGGAGGAGTACTGCGGTGGAGGGGATCAAATCTAGGCAGAGTAATGGATGGAGAGTTTGATGGTGATGTGGATTGCAACCACATGATGCGGCGTAATAGATCCGAGCGGCACTACTGGAGGGAACATGGGCGACATAGGTGGACTGCGTAGGTGAGAGAGAGAGAGAGAGGGAGAGAGAGAGAGGGAGGGAGGGAGAGAGAGAGAGAGAGAGAGAGAGAGAGAGAGAGATGAACGTGGTTGAGAATTAGTTTGGGGATAGAAAACAACGAGAGGAACTAGTGGGATTTGGCTGCAAAAAAAAATGCAAAAGGTTACATGGGACGAGGGATTTCACTCGGATGTCTATAACCGCGGGACTAAAGACGAAGAAGCAACGGTGCTGATAGGAGTGTTTCACTTAACATTTAGATACGTTCATTCACTTCGGGGTGAAAGGGGTTTCATCTCAAACGGGTTGAGTCAGATGATTGCGTTCGAAACTCGATCACGTTGCAACTCACACCATCAATACCTGCTCCTCCATTTTACAGTTTTTTTTGCATGAAAAACTTGGATTGGCACTGCACGTATAATCTAGGGTTTTGGAAAGCAACGGATTTCCAAGTGGCACTCCAATTTCTTTTATATAACAACAGAATTCTTGTGCAATGTGCATTAAAGATAGCTAACTAATTGAAAATGTCATGGTTACAACTATTAGATAATTCAAAATATGTTGTTAAATAGTTAAAAGTTATCGAAAAGCATGTGAACCAACCAGTAGTTAGATGGTTAGGAGGGTGGTGGTACCCTCGGTCCACCACGATCAAACCTTAAGTTTGACGCTTTGTTGCCTCATTAATGCGGATTGTTTTTTAAGTGGGAGATGACGTTTTCGCCTAACGTTGGCGGTGACTTCATCAATCTTAAAGCTCCGCAATTCCAATCGGACGTGTGAGTGTGTCTGGTTGTGTAAATGTATGCATGTACATATCTGCATTGTAATCGATGTTTCTAGAAATGCAATAGTGTGTGTACACGCACAACAAAACGAGTCATGTATTACAGGCAGGTTGATAAAGCTTCTGGAACAAAAACATCGATCCATAAAGGAGAAAAGAAAATGGAATAGGAATGAAGGCTAAAAGGTGCAACGTTTCGAAAAGTTATATGGCCATGAAGCAATTGATTGAGCAGCCGTTGTGCGTGCCAGTTAATGAGAGTGACTGATGTTTCGTTGCGTCAATGAAGGGGAATATCTTCCTATTTTGTAAGTACTACTCCCTCCGTTTCAAATTACTCATCGTGGTTTTAATTCAAAAGTAATTTGGAACGGAGAGAGAACCATGTATTGATTTGCCTCATTAAAATCGCATTCATACGAAATAAACATACATCTATTTTCAGTACAAATATACTCTCTACTGTTAGGAACTTTTAGATTAAAAAAGTGTCATTTAAGTTGCCACGAAGAACATTTGAAATATGGTAAATTCAGGAATGTCCGTTGGACCCGGCAGCGACACTACTTGTGTCGTCTATTGTTCAAGGTGTTGTTCTTTTGCTGAAGCTCTAATCGTTATTGGCTGGATCTGACATCTAGGATGAAGATTCTTGTTCTGCCTTTCAAGGTTGGACCCGACGACGACGTCTGCACGATGGCACACCTTCTTCTTAAAGGCTTTGCCGCTGAAGAATAACGACACAGTCGTAGTCTTTTTCTTGTCTCATTTTTATGCTATTCTGCCAATGGTGTACACGTCATGTACTATGCTTATTGGTAGATGCTTGGCTTCAATGTCTTGCATCTATTTTTATTTTAGTGAAATTAATGAATGTGTGCTTCTGAGAATGTAGAGGCAAAGAGGTTTCGACGTTGCTTTTCAATGGAAAAATGAGAACAGAAAAATTGTCACTGTCATCAAAGGTGTAAACAAGAAACGAAACAAAAATCATGTATAATTAAGGGAAAATTAATTGAATCTCAGTTTATATTAATTTATCTTCAGAATTTGGCAAAACTACTTTTGAGTTTGAAAAGATTTGCGGAGAATAGGTAGAAACATATTCATGCAAATTTGGTGTAAGAAAGGATCATTTACAAGTTATTGAAAGTCATAAGATGTATTTCTTAGTTTTGCAATACGATATATAGCTTTTGTATTGTACAATATGTACAATTACTAATTTTGTGGATTTTACGTAGCTCAAAAATGGTCACATTTTTTAATCGTATAATTTACAAAGGCGGGTTCTTTCCCCTTTCTATAGACAGGTTTCACTTTTTTTTTACAACTTATACTAGTGATTTTTTGCTAAATTAACAAGGGGATCAGACGTATGTACCCTGGTTCCCAAAATTCGCTGGACTTGGATTTTACGATGATACTAAGCATTAATGTCCTTTTCTATCAGGGGAATATTGTCTCAATCAATCTCCTTTTCGTGCACCACCAGTTAGCACACGCATCATTTCAAGTTTTAGTCACATTCGTGGATGGCTTGGCATGTGGTTTGGGGCATCCATATTTCCAGCTACGTCAATCAATTAGTGGCCCTTGCTCAAATTGGCCGTTCATTCTGTTTGATGGACGAAAAGCCACTAGATACTAGATACCTTACACATTTCCTCTGCAGAAAATTTGGACAACACAACAAAGGCTCTGCACTTATTGCTTGGGATAGGTGTGTAATGCACAATGAAGCTGTTCTCATTAAGAATCTCATAAAAAAGTTAACATGGAGGATCTAGGGCATCTCCAACACCGACCCGCAAACCTCTCGCAACCGTCTGAATAGCGCCGTCTAGACCGCACAAGCCATCCAACACGGTCCTATATCGGTCCGCGGATCGGCCCGGACATAATTTATCCTGCAAACCAGAGACAAGAGTGGTGGAGTATTGCGGGAGTCCAGACTGATCTCAAGCCCGCTTCTGACCACCCTGACCCACCAAAAACCTCCCTCCCTCCTGCGTGTTTTCGGTCAGTGCCGCACTAGAGTGTCAGTGCCCGCATTCATGCCCGGCCAGAACGGACGCGACCACTCACTAGCACCGGCATTGAAGCGGCACGCCGACCGAGAGAGTGTCGCCCGCGCCGCTTCCTGGTGCAGGCGACTTCCCCGCGTTGAAACGATACGACGGCCGCCCGTCCATCCGTATCCGCCCGCATTGATGGCACGCGGTTGCCGATGCGTCTCCTCCGGCGCCACCCGTTCGTCCCTCTGTTGCCCACTGGTGCTATATAAACCGCTCCCCGGCCATAGCCACAGTCATCCCTCTCTGCACCACTCCCCGCCATGGATCCCTCCGTAGCCAAAGCTCTCCGGGACGGGCTGACATCGGAGCAGAAGAAGGCCATGGCCGCCATAGCCACAGTCCGACGATGACGTGCAAATGGAGTGATACGTCTCCAACGTATCTATAATTTATGAAGTATTCACGTCATGTCTAAAACAATTTTATATTTCTTTGGTGCACTTTTACATGATTTTTCGGAACTAAACTATTAACTTAGCGCCCCATGCCAGTTCCTATTTTTTTTGGCTATTTTCTTGTTTTGCAGAAAATCTTACAAAACGAAGTTCAAATGCCACGAAAATTTATGGTGATTTTTTTGGAACATAAGAGACCCCGAAGCTTCGAGGAAGGATTAGAAGACCCACAAGGGAGTCACAAGCTCACCCCACACGGCCTGGGGGTAGGGAGTGTCCTCTGAGGCTCATGGGTCCCACATAACTCTAATTGTCGTGAAACCAATGTTGCAATTTCTTATAAATTGGGAAACCCCCACAAAGAAACCTAGAACTCTCACACCGCTGGTGCAAGCCTCTGTTCCAAAGCGGTCTCATATGGAGCCTTGTCCCGGCACCCTGCCGGAGGGGGAATCTATTGAGAAACGTTGCATGGAAAATAAAAAAAATTCTACGCACACACAATGATCTATCCATGGAGATGCATAGCAATGAGGGGGAGAGTGTGTCTACATACCTTCGTAGACCGTAAGCGGAAGCGTTTAACAACGCGGTTGATGTAGTCAAACTTCTTCTAGCTCCGACGGATCAAGTACATAACGCACAGCACCTCCGAGTTCTGCACACATTCATCTCGGTGACGTCCCTCACCTTCTTGATCTAGCAAGACGTCGAGGTAGTAGATGAGTTCTGTCAGCACGATGACGTAGTGACGGTGATGGTGAAGTGCTCCTCGCAAGGCTTCGCTTAAGCACTGCGAAGATATGACCAAGGGTGTAAACGGTGGGGGGGGCGCACACGGCTAGGCAATTGTCTGTTATGTGCTAGGCACCCCCTGATGAATACATACCTAGGGTAAGGTCATAGGCCTGACCTAGACACCCTCCCCTAGGACATCACCCTAAAGTCAGAAGTATTCAAGGGATACCATCATCCACTCGACCAGAAATGTTCCACTCGGAAGACTCTATGTCACTCGACCATGGCAATGATCACTCGACAGATAGAAGATCGAAAGCCACTCTGAAAAGCAACGGTCGGGCGTTTACTCTGTAGACTTAGTGGTCATTTATGTCACTTTATTACTAGCGTTACCAGAAATGCCCCATCTTTATGTACCTTAAACCCTCTGTAACTGAGGGCGGGAGGGGTCTGGCGAACTCTATATAAGCCACCCCCTCCTCAGGGACAAGGGTTCGCACACCCTGTAAGACCACACACATATTATCCAGTCGACCACCTCCGGGCACCGAGACGTAGGGCTATTACTTCCCCCGTGAAGGGCCTGAACTCGTAAATCTTGTGTGTACAACTTCACCATAGCTGAGATCTTGCCTCCTCACACCTACCCCCATTCTAATGTCAGTCTTAGAACCACGACAGTTGGCGCCCACCGTGGGGCAGGTGTCTTACCGACTTTTTGGTGAAGTTGCGATTTTTCCGATTCACATCATCATGGTTTCCGGCGGTGGATTGGCTGAGGGATGCATGATCCGTCTCGGCGCGCTCGTCTTCGTTGCCGACGACTCCGCCTGGCTTCAGGAAGCTCCCCTTGACATCGAGGCGCTCCCCGTCTGCGGGGCGATGCACTTTCACGCATGCGCTCAATATCGGTCGGCTCCCGTGGTGTCTTCACTCCCCGTTGTTCGCCGGCGCAAGCGATCCGGTCAGTCGTGGATTCAGCGGTGGGTGAAACACGCGGTGGCCTGCCAGTCGGCCACCCCACAAGTCGCGGCAATCGAGCCCGACGAAACTCTCTACAGCCTGTTCGACCTGTCGACTGGCTCCGTCGAGACCGCATCCGAATGCGACAGCAACGATCCTGCGGCTGAAGTCTTGATGGTCGACGAACCACATAGTCCTCCTGGCTTCCGCCGCGACGACGGTAGTGACCCGTCACGCGCTCACGAGGAATACCGCCCCGAGCCTCTTTCTTCGCAGCAGATGGAAGAGCTTTGCCGCTGCAACATGGATGTACTTCACACGCCCATCGTCGGGGAAACCTCCGAGGCCCGGCCTTGGAGGAGGCGCGCCTGGCCAACTTGGCTGAGTGCACTCGAATGGAGAACCTTCAGCGTGCACTCGATGAGCGTGCACGGCAATGGGTCCCTGAGTCCAGTCGACAATAGCTTTTTCTGCCTCAACCTCAGGCGTACCGCACTTCGATTCAAAATCTCACAGCTACAGCCCGTATAGCCGAGTCAATCCAGCCTTCCCAGTCGGAGGCTGGCAGAGGTTTGATGCAGATCTGGGCCTTACTCCGAGCGCCAGGAGAGTAGAACACAACAGTGTCTCAGTCGCGGAATAGGATTCATAGCAGATCTGTGATGGCAGATACAGTTCAGTCGGCCCACAGCCCAAGATCGCCCCTGCAGCGTGAGGGACGTGGATACCGGCAGGATTAGTACAGAAACCACGAGTAGTATGATCACTGACTCGGTCGTGATGACCGTCATTGAGTGCCCACACCTCCTCCGAGGAGTGGATCATATGTGCCTCGGCAATATGATGACAGACGCCCTCGCAGTGGTGAGAGAAGAATACCAGCCGACCCAAGAGAGCCAGGCTTTGATGCGAGATCTATTCTCGTTCAAGGTCTAGTTGACAGGAATAGAGCATGCAGGGAGGGCCTTGACAGAGATCACCCGACTGACAACAGAGTTCATGTTTCAGGCCCAGAGAGTTTCAGCAGAGGCATCAGAGCCGCGGTGATTCCTCCCAACTTCAGGTTGGCAACTGGAGTCAGCAAGTTCACTGGTGAGTCTAAGCCTGACACTTGGCTTGAAGATTACCAAGTGGCTGTACAGATTGGTGGTGGCAATGATGAAGTGGCCATGAAGCATCTTCCTATGATGTTAGAAGGTTCAGCCAGAGCATGGTTGACTCAGTTAGCTCCAGGCAGTATATATTCATTTGGGAAGAACTTGCCCGAGTGTTTGTTAAAACTTTTTAGGGTACTTGCAAGCGGCCAGCGGGGTTAACGGAATTGCAGGATTGCGTGCAAAAACCGAGTGAGACTCTAAGAGATTACATTCAGAGATGGACCACTTTGCATCACACAGTGGAAAATATATCCCACCACCAAGCAGTTTGCGCCTTCAAGGAAGGCGTTAAAAATCGGGAGCTGGTCCTGAAATTCGGTCGGACAGGGGATATGTCTCTGACTCGGATGATGGAAATATTCACTCGGTATGCTAAGGGAGAAGAGGAGGATCGACTCCACAGTGGGAAGAGCAAACCAGTCGGCCAAGACACTGGTGGAGGCAATTCCAATCGGAAACAAAAGCGTAAAGCTGAACCTGCAGGACCTGGTGAAACTGCGGCAGTGATTCAAGGAAAGTTTAAAGGGAAATCTAAGGGGCCCTGGACCCCTAAGAAAGTAAAAGATGCAGCTGGTAACGATGTGATGGATTTTCCATGTCACATTCACACTAAGAAAGACGAAGAAGGCATTCTGATTTATCCTAAGAATACCATACGACAGTGTCGAGTTCTGATCGAGCAATTCCGAGAGAAATAGCCTAATGAGAAGGAAAAAGAATTTGACAAGGATGAAGACAAAGAGGAAGATGATGGTTTTCCCAATGTCAATTCCACCCTAATGATTTTTGCTGACGTTGAGAGCAAAAGTCGACTGAAAGTGATCAACAGAGAAGTGAATATGGTCGCTCCGGCAATGACAACCTAAAGTGGTCACAAACAGCTATCACATTTGACCAGTCTGACCACCCTGCTCGCATAGCCACTCCAGGGACGCAAGCATTGGTGGTCGACCCAGTTGTTGGAGGTACTTGATTGACAAAAGTTTTGATGGATGGTGGTAGTGGTCTGAATATTCTTTATGCTGAAACCTTGAAAGGGATGGGCATTCCGATGTCCAAACTTAGTGAGAGCAACATGAGCTTTCACGGTGTTATCCCTGGCAAGAAGGGAGAATCACTCGGCCAGATAACCTTGGACGTGGTTTTCGGTGATTCAAAGAATTACCGTAAGGAAAAGTTGACATTTGAGGTAGTGGATTTCCAGAGTGCTTATCATGCTATTCTGGGATGCCTGCATACGCACATTTTATGGCTCGACCATGTTACATATATCTCAAGCTGAAAATGCCTGGTCCCAGAGGAGTGATCATGGTCACTGGCAATCGACAGAAGGAAGAGGAATGCTTCCAGAAGGGTTCTAAAATTGCCGATGCATAAATGGGAGCAGTTGAAATGCAAGAATATCAGAAAAAATGCAGATCCGAGTGATTTGCTGCGAGCCAAGAAGCCTGCCACAGATTCTGCATTTCAGTCGTCCGAAGAAACAAAACCGATTCATATTCACCCTACCGATCCTGATGTTGCCCCTACTCATATCTCAACATCACTCGACAGCAAATAGGAAGAAGCGCTCATCCAGTTCTTCCGTGAGAACTGGGACATCTTTGCATGGAAACCTTCTGACATGCCAGGTGTACCCAGGGGACTGGCTGAGCTTCGTTTGTGAGTCGGCTCGAAAGTGAAGCCAGTCAAGGAACATCTTAGGCGGTCTGTCGTACAGAAGAGAAAAGCAATTGGCGAGGAAGTGGCTCGGCTCCTAGCAGCTGAGTTCATCCGAGAGATTTACCACTCCGAGTGGCTCGCCAATGTTGTCATGGTCCCCAAGAAGGATGATTCACTTCGTATGTGCATTGACTTGAAGCATATCAATCGGGCATGCCCAAAAGATCATTTTCCTCTCCCCCGTATCGACCAAATCATCGACTCGACTGCGGGGTGTGAGCGTTTGTCTTTTCTAGACGCCTATTCCGGGTATCATCAGATCCGACTGTATGGACCCGATGAGATAAAAACAGCTTTCATCACTTCATTCGGGTGCTTTTGTTATGTCACCATGCCATCGGTCTCACGAACGCTGGTGCCACATTTATGAGGATGATTCAGAAGTGCCTACTCACTCAAATCAGTCAGAATGTGGAAGCATATATGGATGACATTGTGGTCAAGTCGCGTAAAGGTTCCGACCTGCTGGCTGACCTCGCTGAAACCTTTGCCAACCTCAGAAGGTATGATATCAAGCTTAATCCGTCGAAGTGCACATTCGGAGTTCCAGGAGAAAAGTTACTCGGTTTCCTTGTTTCCGAACGAGGGATCAATGCTAACCTAGAGAAAGTTGGAGCCATACTCCGGATGAAACACCATGTGCATGTGCATGACGTCCAGAAGCTTACCGGTTGTTTGGCCGCCTTTAGTCGATTCATCTCTCGCCTCGGTGAAAAGGCATTGCCTCTTTACTGACTGATGAAGAAATCTGATAAGTTCGAGTGGACTCCTGAAGCTGATGCGGCATTTGCAGAACTCAAAACCCCGCTTTCCACCTAGCCGGTGCTTGCTGCTCCAATCAGCAAAGAGCCTTTACTGCTTTATATTGCAGCCACTGGACAAGTTGTCAGTACAGTACTTACGGTCGAGAGGGAAGAAGAAGGAAAAAGTTATAAAGTTCAGCACCCAGTGTATTATATTTCTGAAGTCTTGACTCCATCCAAGCAAAGATATCCTCACTATTAGAAGCTTGTCTATGGGATTTACATGACCACGAAGAAAGTTGCACATTATTTCTCTGATCACTCCGTTACAGTCGTCAGCGACGCACCTTTGTCAGAAATTCTAAACAACAGAGATGCAACTGGTCGAGTGGCAAAGTGGGCAATTGAACTCCTTCCCTTGGATATCAAGTTTGAGGCAAAGAAAGCTATCAAGTCCCAGGCAATAGCATATTTCCTCGCCGGGTGGGTCGAGCAGCAACAACCGACTCAGATTCACTCGGAGCAATGGACCATGTTCTTCGATGGATCCAAGATGCTAAACGGTTCTGGTGCTGGGGTGGTATTAGTATCCCCTCGAGGAGACATACTCAGCTATGTTCTTCAGATCCATTTTGATTCCTCCAATAACGAAGCTGAATATGAAGCACTTCTGTACGGGTTGCGTATGGCCATTTCACTCGGCGTCCGTCGCCTAATGGTCTACGGCGACTCAGATTTGGTGGTTAATCAAGTAATGAAGGAGTGGGACGTCAGAAGCCTGACTATGACTGGTTATTGTAATGCAGTGAGAAAGTTAGAGAAGAAGTTTGAGGGGTTAGAGCTCCATCATATACCCTGACTGAAAAATCAAGCAGCTGATGATTTGGCAAAGAAAGGCTCCAAGTGTGAGCCCATTCCCAGTAATGTGTTCTTGGAGCATCTTCACACGCCGTCCGTCCAAGAGGACCCCTTCACGGAGGAGCCCCCACAACCTAAGAGTCCTACTGATCCGACTGAAGTTGAAGTCCCAGCCGTGGTTGACTTGGTTATGGAAGTTTTGGTCGTCATACCCGATTGGACAGTGCCGTACATCGCGTATATTCTCGGGAAAGAGCTTCCAGAGGATGAAGAAGAGGCCCGTCAGATTGTCCGTCGATCTAAAGCTTTCACAGTAGTGGGTGGACAGCTTTACAGAGAAAGTGTTACCGGAGTTGCTTAGAAGTGCATAACACCAGAAGAAGGTCGAGTCATCCTCAACGACATCCACTCGGGGCCCTGTGGTCACCACGCATCCTCTCGGACCATTGTGGCCAAAGCATACCGAGCAGGATTTTATTGGCCATGAGCGAATGAAATGGCAAAAGACATAGTCGACAGATGTGAAGGTTGTCAGTTCTACTCCAACATGTCTCACAAGCCTGCATCAGCCCTGAAGACCATTCCACTCCTCTGGCCCTTTGCTGTTTGGGGATTAGATATGGTTGGAACTCTGAGGACTGGCAAAAGTGGCTTCACCCACATACTCGTAGCAGTCGACAAGTTCACCAAATGGATTGAAGCCAAGCCTATCAAAAACCTCGAAGCAAGTACTGCTGTCAGCTTCATCAGAGAGTTGACATTCAGATATGGTGTCCTGCACAGCATCATCACAGATAATGGGCGAACTTCGATTCTGACGAGTTCAGAGCCTTTTGCGCTTCCCAAGGCACTCGGGTCGACTATGCTTCAGTCGCCCATCCCCAGTCGAATGGGCAAGCTGAAAGAGCAAACGGGTTGATTCTCAAAGGACTGAAACCCCGATTGATGCGTGACCTCAAGCATGCAGCGGGTGCCTGGGTCGATGAACTTCCATCAGTACTTTGGGGATTGAGGACAACTCCTAATCGGTCGACTGGCCAAACTCCATTCTTCTTAGTCTATGGGGCTGAAGCTGTGCTTCTCTTCTCAGAAGCCGAAGCAGAACAAGCCCGTCAGGATGTTGTCGACCTTCTGGAAGAATAAAGAGAGATCACGCTGATCCGGTCGACCATCTATCAGCAAGACCTGCGTTGATTCCACGCCAGAAATGTGAGAGGTCGAGCATTTCAAGAGGGAGACCTGGTTCTTTGAGTGGATCAACAGAAACCACACAAGCTCGCTCCTGCTTGGGAAGGCCCCTTCATCATCACCAAAGTACTTCACAATGGGGCTTATCGCCTCTACAATGTGGAGCACAATAAAGACGAGCCACGCGCTTGGAATGCGGAGCTGCTCCGTCCCTTTTATACTTAAGCATTCGGATTGTCGTGATGTAATAAGAAATACATTCTAGTTCGATTATCAAAGACACAGTTTCACAGATGATTGTTGTTCCTTTTTTAAGTGTTCTAAATTCCCCAATGGGTGTCTTAGCAGCGAATCTGCTTCGCCTAAGTTTCAAAAAAATCAAATCCTACCGAGTGATGAGCAAGTCTCTCACTCGGAGGCTTAGCTGCGAATCCGTCTCGCCTAAGTTTAAAAAAAATCCTCCCGAGTGGTGAGCAAGTCTCCCACTCAAGGGCTTAGCTGCAGTCCAGTACTCGCCTAAGTTTAAGAAATCCTACCGAGTGGAGAGCAACCCTCCCACTCGGGGGCTTAGCTGCAGTCCAGTACTCGCCTAAGTTTAAGAAATCCTACCGAGTGGAGAGCAACCCTCCCACTCGGGGGCTTAGCTGCAGTCCAGTACTCGCCTAAGTTTAAAAAATCCTACCGAGTGGGGAGCAACCCTCCCACTCAGAGGCTTAGCTGCAGTCCAGTACTCGCCTAAGTTTGAAATATCCTACCAAGTGGTGAGCAACCCTCCCACTCGGGGGCTTAGCTACAGTCCAATACTCGCCTAAGTTTTAAGACTCGCTCCATCCTACCCGTAAGGGCGGCGAGGTGCAAGTCGACCACGATCTGTCCTCGGAGCTTCGACACAAATACAACGTCCGCTCCATCCTTACACATAACGGCGGCGTGGTGCAGGTCGACCACGATCTGTCCTTGGAGTTTCGACACAAATACAACATCCGCTCCATCCTTACCCGTAAGGGCGAAGAGGTGCAGGTTGACCACGG
The DNA here is from genome assembly GCF_018294505.1 of Triticum aestivum. Classification (NCBI taxonomy): domain Eukaryota; kingdom Viridiplantae; phylum Streptophyta; class Magnoliopsida; order Poales; family Poaceae; genus Triticum; species Triticum aestivum. The sequence goes on along the minus strand of NC_057806.1, from coordinate 321,268,770 downwards.
TCTGTCCTCGGAGCTTTGACACAAAGACAACGTCCGTTCCATCCTTATCCGTAAGGGTGGAGGGGTGCAGATCGACCACGATCTGCCCATGATTCACTCGACTGAACCGCATAGCAGCTCAAACTGCAAGAAACAAGTTCTACGCAAAGAGTCAAAAGATTCAAAAGCAACCAAAGTTCAGATAAAATCCCAAGGTTCCAGAACACGGATTAAAGTACTCGGGCATCAGGCCCGAAGGAGTTTAACGGTTACAAAATCACTCGGCATTCCAAGGCAAATTTAAGGCGAGGCACAAAGTTTGTTCATTCTGCAGGAGGAGGACTTGCAGGCTCAACGAACTCGTCCAGATCAATTCCGTCAGCAATCCAAGTGGCAGCAACAATGAAGGATTCCATGAAGGATCGGAAGTCATGCCTTTTGGTATTGGAAACCTTGATCGCTGCCAGCTTTTCCTCTCGAGCTTCCTTGCAGTGGACACGAACCAGTGACAAAGCCACGTCAGCACCGCATCGGGCAGAAGACTTCTTCCATTCTTGCACTCGACCAGGGACCTCATTGAGTCGAGTCATCAGGGGCTCGAGGTCATTTTGAAGCGTCGCCCTTGGCCAGAGTGCTGAATCGATGCGTGACACCACGACCTTCAGGCGAGCAAGATAGCTCATAACACTGGCAACACGGGATTCCAGTCGGAGCACATTCATAGCAGCATCATCACCGACGGGAGAAAGGACGGGGTCCAGACCTGTGTTGACCCGCTCAGTCTCTTCATCAAAGTTTTGGCAGAATTCTACAAACACAAAGAAATAATGAGTCGACGAATGCTTGATGAATCGACAACAGCTAAGCAGTCGAGCAAATGAAAATACCTTCGAGCATAAGGAACAACTTTTTGGCGAGTGCCCACAGATAAGCCTCCAGGTCATTTCTCTTACGAGAAATGCCTCCGATCTTCTCATTCAAAGAAACTTTGTCCTTCTTCAGACGAGTCGCTTCTTTGTTGTCCTCAGTGAGGGATGCCTTTAGTTTGTCGTTGTCTTCCTCCAGTGCTCCGACTGAAGCCAGCTTCTTGTCAGCAAGTGCGGTCTTCTCCTTAGCCACCTTCTACGCAGCTGCAAGGTCAAGATCCTTTTGTGCCAAGGCTTGCTTCATTTTGTCTGAAGAATGTGCATTCGGGTCAAGGAGAGGAACGAAGAGATAACTTGAGGGATGGTCAAGATAAACAGTCGACGGGTCGTTACCTTCCATACCAGCTACTTCGTCTTGAGCCTTTTTCAAGTTTTGATTGGCCAGCTCCAAATCAAGGCTGAGTTGCCTCTGCTTTTCCTTGAATTCGGCGAACTTGGAGATAAGCTCATAGGATTTCTACAGTCGGCAAAAGATACATCAATGGACAAGATCAAAGATCATTCGCTTCCAAGTGAATAGAATTCTAAGACTACCACGGAATCAAACATTCTACAGTAGTCTCGGGGACTACACCCAGCGGGTGCACTTATCGTGCCCCCACTGGTTCGGGTTCCACTCGACATGGCCGGCCTAGACCGAGTAAAAAAAGAGACATACTCAGACCCCAACCGACTTCTAGCAGTCGACTACAGTCTCGGGGACTACACCTAGTGGGTGCACTTAGCGTGCCCCCACTGGTTCGGATTACACTCGACACGGTCCGCCCGGACCGAGTGGAAGAGTGAAACAATAAAGACATTTTTTATCAAGACCTCCGTCGAATCACACATTCGACGATGGCATCGGGGACTACACCCAATGGGTGCACTATGCGTGCCCCCACTAACCCAGAACTACAACCGACACAACCTAGTCGACTCAACTGGGAAAGTTACTCGACATAAATTCAAACACCCAGTGGGTGTGCAGATGCGAAGTGCAGAATAACAGAAGGATGCACAAAGAAAAGTTTTCAGGTAGCATATCCTAACAGAACAAGCAACAAGATAAGAGTTCAGTCGGAAGCCAACTTACCTGGACATTGGCTCGAAGGGCCGCACTGGCGTCATAAGCAGCCTGACTGTTTTCATGCACCACCTTCACTCGCTCCATCATTATGCCAGCTTGGCGAATGGCTTCTGTGGCGGCGCCTGCCTGATCTTCTGGAACGTGATGAGTAGTGAAGAATGGGGTTGGCGGTTCAGTCGCGACAGCTCGAAGTTCCGAGGCATGAGGCTGGATAGTTGAAGCAAACACTGGTGCAGACGACGATGTGGGGCGTTCACTTGATACTGGAACAGCGAAAGTAACAGAAGCCAGAGTCACATCTTCAGGCTGTTGAATCACTGGCTCAGCCACCAGCACCGATTGGAACGTCTTTCTAGTTGATGCCTTCTTACTCCTCCTGGGCCTCAACGGCACGTCCTCGTCATCATCCGGAAGATCAATGACATGGGGAGGAGCTGCAAAAAGAATTAGTCCTCAGAATTCAGTCGGTCAACAAAATGGCTGAAAAAGCAAAGGCAAGTTTGCAAAGGTCATACCCGGGTTAGAAGTGACCATGTCTTCTACGTCCTCATAATCATCCCTGTAAGCAGAAGTCCCAGAAGTAGCAGCTCTGCAAGTTTCAAGATTCACTCGGACAAATGAGAAAGAGAGTCGACAACACAAATCCTCGATCGAAAAGTGGAGATAAGACACTTACGTAGAAGCGACGGGGACGTCGATCTTGATCTTAGGCAGGGTCTTCCGAGGCTTTGGTTCTGCAACTTTTCGCTACTCGAGGCCTTTTCAGTCGGCATAGGGGAAGAGGTCCGAGTGCACTTGGAAGTCTGCCCGGTCAGCCTAGCTACCTCTCCACGGACACGCACTGGGTCGTGCTTATGTTTGGAACGCTTTTTGGTGCGAGGCGGTGACTCGACTTCTTCATCACTGCTCGAATCCTCGCTTTCCTCCTCCTCTTCTCCTCCATCAGATTGCCAATCCATGATTTCGCCTCCGCTCTCCTCTCCATCCTGGTGCTGCTCTTGCTCCCCGTTCGGCATTGAGTACGTCTCAGTATAAACCTGCAAAATAGAAGAGATGACCAGAGGATAGTCGACTCAGTAAGCAACTTCAAGTCAAAATGAAAAACACTCGGAGATAAGAGACAGACCTTGTCTGGTTGGTTGTTGGTGTCGAATGGTAAAACTCTTTGGACCCCCTGGGGTTGTCTTTGTTCCCTGTCATGCTTTGTGTTACGTCTCCGTCGTATCTATAATTTTTGATTGTTCCATGCCAATATTATACAACTTTCATATACTTTTGGCAACTTTTTATACTATTTTTGGGACTAACATATTGATCCAGTGCCCAGTGCCAGTTCCTATTTGTTGCATGTTTTTTGTTTCGCAGAATATCCATATCAAACGGAGTCCAAACGGAATAAAAACTGACGGAGATTTATTTTGGAATATATATGATTTTTGGGAAGAAAAATCCACACGAGACGATGCTCGAGGGGCCCATGAGGCAGGGGGCGCGCCCCTGACCCTCGTGGCCACCCCGTAAGGAGGTTGATGCCCTTCTTTCGCCGCAAGAAAGCTAATATCCGGATAGAGATCGTGTTAAAATTTCAGCCCAATCGGAGCTACGGATCCCCGGGAATATAAGAAATGGTGAAAGGGTAGAATCTAGGAACGCAGAAACAGAGAGAGACAGAGAGACATATCCAATCTCGAAGGGGCTCTCGCCCCTCCCACGCCATGGAGGCCATGGACCAGAGGGGAAACCCTCACTACTAGGGAAAACGTTATACACAGAATTTAGCAGTAGCGCTTGTTAAAACAGCACGCTACTGCTAGATAGCAATAGCGCGTGCAAAATAAGTGCGCTGCAGATGGAAATATATCAGTAGCGCGTCTCACCGAAAACTAGCTACTACTAAAATTCCAATCGCTTAGCCGATGGGCTACACATAGTAGTAGCAATCTTCCAAAAACCGCGCTACCGCTAATAAACTTATAGCTGTGCGTTTATGTGTAAATCGCTACTGCTAACGAAAAGAAAATGAAATGAAAAACGAATAGAGAAGTAAATGAAAATGAAAGAAATAGAAAAAGGAGAAAGGGAAAATATAAAATGTAAAGAAAAATAAATGAAAAAGGGAAAAATGATGAAGACGTAGCAGTAGCGCGCTCTCTGAAATGCGCTATAGCTAACTTAGCTATAGCGCGTTTTCTATAACGCGCTACCGTTACTTTTGACTTAACCAAAAACAGTTTCCCGCCGGCCACCACTTCTCCCCCAAATCGATCGCTCGCCCCACTTCGCCGCCGTCTCCCCCACTTTGCCGTCGTCTCCTGCCGGCGTCGACGCCGCGCTCATCCTCACGGCCGCCGCCCGAGGCCGCCCAGCCTCACTGCCGCCGCCTCTCGGGCCGCCCTCGACCTCACCGTCGCCTCCCTCGACCTCACCGCCGCCGCCCTTGACCTCACCGCCCCCGAGCCCGCCAAGACCGTCGTGTCCCGATCCTGAGCCCGCCCACCCCGCCCCTACCTCTGTCGCCAAGCACCTCCCCGCCACCATCTCTCCCCTCTCTGTAAGCCCCCCAACCCATCCTTTTTAGTTAATAGATGTTAATGTTAAGTAGTAGATAATGTTGATGTTTTTAGTTAGGGTAATAATAGACGATGTTAAGTAGTAGATAATGTAGATGTTAATTAGTTCAGTAGGGTTTAGTTTTTGAATTGAGTTTGTTTAACTAGATGTTAATTAGGGCAGTAGGGTTTAGTTTAGAGTAAAGTTTAGCTCAGTAGTTAACTAAATATAATCTATATTTGGTTTTTGAATTGAGTTTGAGAGAGCATGTGATTTGTGTAGATTTTCTTGAAGTGTCAAACGCTAGGACATGCAAATTTGAAGTGGTCAAGATATATGCAAATTCCTCAATTGTGTTTGCCCATGTTTCGATTGTGCCCAAGTGGCCTTTTATTGTTTCCAGGGAATGAAGCTGAGTGGCCTATGTTTTGCCAGAATGTTGATTCATTTCTGTTCTGGCAAATTTCAGGTTCTCGATTTGTCCACTTTTTAGCAAAGGTCATGCCGAAATTTTCCGTGAATTTCGGCATGACTTGTGCTACAAACTAGGACATATCAAGTGCCCGAGATTTGCCGCACCAGGAATGAGTCAATGTTCCTGCAAAACATAGGCCTTTTGTATGTCATTATTCATTTTATTAGGTCTAGAATTAATTTACTAGATTTAATCGTAGGAAACATGGCTAGCAACGATGAAGGACAGGGTTCTGGTGATTGCGACGACGTCTACCGGGCGGCAGACGATTTTTTTAGCCTTGCCGACGATCAACCGGTGGCATCGGGGACTGAGACCAACACGCAGACCAGTGCTGAGACTGAGACCAGCGCGGAGACTCAGACCGGCATCAAGACCGCCGCTGCCTCGGTGAGCGGAGCCGGTGTAGAACCGAAAGCAAAGAGGCAACGGCTTCCTAACGAACTCAAGACTACTAGACTGGTGGTCACGGAGGTGGACGGCGACAATTTTGAGCCAAAGGCGCTCGAGGAAGCGCGTCGATGCTACGACAATCAAATAGGCTGCATCGTACGGACAACCGCCACCATCAACGATGAGAAACTACCGAAGATAGAAAATATGACGAGCTCCCTCCTAAAGAAGTTTCACCAGATATTCTTGTTCCCGGGCCGGAATGAGAAGGATTATGAAGATCCAGATGAGGACCCGGCAATGAAGAAGATAAACAAACACGCCATGACCAAGTTTAGCAACACGTTGGCCGCCTGGAAAAATCGAGTGAAAGCAAAGATCATCGACAAGAAGGAACCCTACTCCGAGATTGTAAAGGATAATGCGACAATCACGGAAGAGCAATTTCAAATATTCAAGGAGGCTTGTGAGGCCAAAGTTGCCAAAAAAAACTCTAAGTACATGAAGGGGCTTCAAGAGAGGAACATTGGGAGCCACCACCTCGGAAGCTGTGGTTACGGCGGAAAGAGGTCCAAATGGGCCAAGGAGGACGCGGAAGCCGTGAGTCTGGGCATCCCAGACCCCTTGGCGGATTTCACCGTCCCGCAGGAGCGTGACGTCATCAGGGCCCGGCACCGTTGGGACCCAGTGAAGAAGGTTTATGAGACAAAACCGGTCATTCCGGAGTTCATGAGACTGGTGGTAATTTTAGTTTCTGATCAATTCGACTGCACATGTTAGTCATATTTGTAAATGATCCTTGTTCCTTTTGCAGAGAGAGCAGCACCGGATTGCGGCCGAAAGCGACTCGCCGTCTGAGGCATTGGCGAGGCCCAAGTGGGACACTCCATTCAACCGGGCGTTGAACATATTGAAACGACAACCGGTGGATACTCGACTGTCGTATGGACGCGTGCATGGTGTCGGAGACGGCGCCACGTGGAAGAAGTACTACCGTGAGACCACGGAGGAGAGAAAGGAAAGACAGAGGTTAACTGAAGAAAACATCGACAAGAAGGTTGAGATTGCGGTTGAGAAGAAATCATCTCAGACAGTCACAACAGCAATAGCTGCCGCTAAACAGGTGGTTGCAAATTTGTCTACTTCCTTGGTGACAGGCGTTATCACTTGGACAAGGCAAAATCCAGAAAAAATACAGAGGACTTTCCCCTTGCTGACTTCTTGGGGAGCAGCTCGACTAGCATTGCACCAGCACCTGCTCCCACACCGGCTCCCGCACCTGCTTCAGCACCGGACGTGCTCGATGGTGCTTCGACTTTGGCTGAGCTCGACGCCCTCACGGTATCTGTCACACCGACCCCCTTCAATATAAATGTATAATCTCCTGTTTTCGTTGCCTTTCGGATGTTTCACGTCGCAGACTTTCTTTGCAGGCTGACGAAACCCCGTGCACCATATTGTACACCATCGGCGACCAGAAGGTGGACGTGGGGAAGGCGACGATAATGGAGCCGAAGGAACCATTGTTCCACAGCTGGCCGATCCCCTCGAACGTCTTCAAGGTTTCCGCGGCCAGTGTCAAACCGGGCCACGAGAATTTTCCTCCTCCAATACTAGTGGGGGATGACGACGAGACACCGCCGCGCCTTGGTGATTGTTGCAATGGGTGGGTCCTGTTGTGGCCAAAGAGTCTGCTTCGTTTGGAGGCGGCCGGGAGCACACCCACGAGCACGCAGCCTCAACAAGGTATGAAAATCAACAGCCCACCTACCCAATTAGCGTCGGGTGTCGGGTTGGGTGATAGCGGATGGGGTAAGGAGGAGGCTCCATTAGTCGCTGATGACGTCGCCATGGATGAGGATGAGGACGACGATGGCGCTGAACAGTATGTCTATACTGGCGCCTCCTCAGGGTTTGAGCGTCATGAATCGGTGCCTGAATTGCCGTCTCAACGTATTATGGACGACCTTCCGGTAGTAAAGAAGTCTAGGAAGAGAGCGAGGAAAGGCAAAAAGGCTGATTCTATTATCCAGCTGCCTCAGCGGCCTCGGCTTCAGGACCGTATAGATATCCCTGATGCAGATAAATGGCATATCCCCGGTCAACCAATCCTACCTGCAACAGTGCTACGGGCCAGATTCGGCGATCTAAGGAGACTTCATGACGATGTGCTGCGGGTAGAGAAAGGCATCATCGGCTCGAAAGATCCAGGATACCCACTCTACGTGGTTAACGTTCCGCGGCAAATGTTGTACGTCGATAGCTTCCCCGTGGATAAGTTCTTCCTCCGATTCGATTACATATTCGACATGTTTCACGTGAAGAAGCTGGATTTTACGTTTGTCTGCCTTTATGCCTTGCACATGAACTACATCATCGGGGTTGAGAATGAAGGAAATATGCCCTAGAGGCAATAATAAAGTTATTATTTATTTCCTTATATCATGATAAATGTTTATTATTCATGCTAGAATTGTATTAACTGGAAACATAATACATGTGTAAATACATAGACAAACAGAGTGTCACTAGGATGCCTCTACTTGACTAGCTCGTTAATCGAAGATGGTTATGTTTCCTAACCATAAACAAAAAGAGTTGTTATTTGATTAACGGGATCACATCATTAGGAGAATGATGTGATTGACATGACCCATTCCATTAGCTTAGCACCCGATCGTTTAGTATGTTGCTATTGCTTTCTTCATGACTTATACATGTTCCTATGACTATGAGATCATGCAACTCCCGTTTGCCGGAGGAACACTTTGTGTGCTACCAAACATCACAACGCAACTGGGTGATTATAAAGGAGCTCTACATGTGTCTCCAAAGGTACATGTTGGGTTGGCGTATTTCGAGATTAGGATTTGTCACTCCGATTGTCGGAGAGGTATCTGTGGGCCCTCTCGGTAATGCACATCACATAAGCCTTGCAAGCATTGCAACTAATGAGTTAGTTGCGAGATGATGTATTACGAAACGAGTAAAGAGACTTGCCAGTAACGAGATTGAACTAGGTATTGAGATACCGACGATCGAATCTCGGGCAAGTAACATACCGATGACAAAGGGAACAACGTATGTTGTTATGCGGTCTGACCGATAAAGATCTTCGTAGAATATGTGGGAGCCAATATGAGCATCCAGGTTCCGCTATTGGTTATTGATCGGAGACGTGTCTCGGTCATGTCTACATTGTTCTCGAACCCGTAGGGTCCGCACACTTAAGGTTTTGATGACAGTTATATTATGAGTTTATGCATTTTGATGTACCGAAGTTTGTTCGGAGTCCCGGATGTGATCACGGACATGACGAGTCTCGAAATGGTCGAGACATAAAGATTGATATATTGGAAGCCTATATTTGGATATCGAAAGTCTTCCGAGTGAAATCGGGATTTTACCGGAGTACCGGGAGGTTACCGGAACCCCCGGGAGGTATATGGGCCTTAGTGGGCTTTAGTGGAAGAGAGGAGAGGTGGCCAGGGCTGGGCCGCGCGCCCCTCCCCCCTTAGTCCGAATAGGACAAGGAGAGGGGGGTGGCGCCCCCCCCTTCCTTCTCTCTCTCCTCTTTCCCCCTCCCGAATCCTATTCCAACTGGGAAAGGGGGGAATCCTACTCCCGGTGGGAGTAGGACTCCTCCTGGCGCGCCCTCCTCCTGGCCGGCCGCACCTCCCCCTGCTCCTTTATATACGGGGGCAGGGGGCACCCCTAGACACACAAGTTTATCCACGTAATCATATTCTTAGCCGTGTGCGGTGCCCCCTTCCACCATACTCCTCGATAAATATTGTAGCGGTGCTTAGGGGAAGCCCTGCGACGGTAGAACATCAAGATTGTCACCATGCTGTCGTGCTGACGGAACTCTTCCCCAACACTTTGCTGGATCGAAGTCCGGGGATTGTCATCGAGATGAACGTGTGCAGAACTCGGAGGTGCCGTACGTTCGGTACTTGGATCGGTCGGATCGGGAAGACGTACGACTACTTCCTCTACATTGTGTCAACACTTCCGCTGTCGATCTTCAAGGGTACGTAGATCACACTCTCCCCTCTCGTTGCTATGCATCACCATGATCTTGCGTGTGCGTAGGAAAGTTTTTGAAATTACTACGTTCCCCAACAGTGGCATCCGAGCCTAGGTTTTATGTGTTGATGTTATATGCACGAGTAGAACACAAGTGAGTTGTGGGTGATATAAGTCATACTGCTTACCAGCATGTCATACTTTGGTTCGGCGGTATTGTTGGACGAAGCGGCCCGGACCGACATTACGCGTACGCTTACGCGAGACCGGTTCTCCCAACGTGCTTTGCACAAAGGTGGCTAGCGGGTGACAGTTTCTCCAACTTTAGTTGAACCGAGTGTGGCTACGCCCGGTCCTTGCGAAGGTTAAAACAGCACCAACTTGACAAACTATCGTTGTGGTTTTGATGCGTAGGTAAGATTGGTTCTTACTTAAGCCCGTAGTAGCCACGTAAAATTTGCAACAACAAAGTAGAGGACGTCTAACTTGTTTTTGCAGGGCATGTTGTGATGTGATATGGTCAAGACATGATGCTAAATTTTATTGTATGAGATGATCATGTTTTGTAACCGAGTTACCGGCAACTGGCAGGAGCCATATGGTTGTCGCTTTATTGTATGCAATGCAATTACGCTGTAATTCTTTACTTTATCACTAAGCGGTAATGATAGTCATGGAAGCATAAGATTGGCGAGACGACAACGATGCTACGATGGTGATCAAGGTGTCGCGCCGGTGACGATGGTGATCACGATGGTGCTTCGACGATGGAGATCACAAGCACAAGATGATGATGGCCATATCATATCATTTATATTGATTGCATGTGATGTTTATCTTTTATGCATCTTATCTTGCTTTGATTGACGGTAGCATTTTAAGATGATCTCTCACTAATTACCAAGAAGTGTTCTCCCTGAGTATGCACCATTGCGAAAGTTCTTCGTGCTGAGACACCACGTTATGATCGGGTGTGATAGGCTCTACGTTCAAATACAACGGGTGCAAAACAGTTGCACACGCGGAATACTCAGGTTATACTTGACGAGCCAAGCATATACAAATATGGCCTCGGAACACGGAGACCGAAAGGTCGAGGGTGAATCATATAGTAGATATGATCAACATAGCGATGTTCACCAATGAAACTACTCCATCTCACGTGATGATCGGACATGGTTTAGTTGATTTGGATCACGTGGTCACTTAGAGCATTAGAGGGATGTCTATCTAAGTGTGAGTTCTTAAGTAATATGATTAATTGAACTTTAATTTATCATGAACTTAGTCCTGGTAGTATTAGCATATCTATGTTGTAGATCAATAGCTCGCGTTGTTGTTTTCATATGTATATTTTGATATGTTCCTAGAGAAAATTGTGTTGAAAGATGTTAGTAGCAATGATGCGGATTGGATCCGTGACTTGAGGTTTATCCTCATTGCTGCACAGAAGAATTATGTCCTTGATGCACCGCTAGGTGACGGACCTATTGCAGGAGCAGATGCAGACGTTATGAACGTTTGGCTAGCTCAATATGATAACTACTTGATAGTTTCGTGCACCATGCTTAATGGCTTAGAATCGGGACTTCAAAGACGTTTTGAACGTCATGGACCATATGAGATGTTCCAGGAGTTGAAGTTAATAATTCAAGCAAATACCTGAGTTGAGAGATATGAAGTCTCCAACAAGTTGGAGGAGAATCGCTCAACTAGTGAGCATGTGCTCAGATTGTCTGGGTACTACAATCGCTTGAATCAAGTGGGAGTTAATCTTCCAGATAAGATAGTGATTGACAGAATTCTCTAGTCACCATCACCAAGTTAGTAAAACTTCGTGATGAACTATAATATGCAAGGGATAACGGAAACAACTCCCAAGCTCTTCGTGATTTTGAAATCAACGAAGGTAGAAATCAAGAAAAACATCAAGTGTTGATGGTTGACAAGACCACTAGTTTCAAGAAAAGGGCAAAGGGAAGAAGGGGAACTTCAAGAAGAACGGCAAGCAAGTTGCTGCTCAAGTGAAGAAGCCCAAGTCTGATCCTAAGCCTGAGACTAAGTGCTTCTACTGCAAAGGGACTGGTCACTGGAAGTGGAACTGCCACAAGTATTTGGCGGATAAGAAGGATGGCAAGGAAAACAAAGGTATATTAGATATACGTGTTATTGATATGTACTTTACTAGTGTTTATAGCAACCCCTCGACATTTGATACTGGTTCAGTTGCTAAGAGTAGTAACTCAAAACGGGAGTTGCAGAATAAACAGAAACTAGTAAAGGGTGAGGTGACGATGTGTGTTGGAAGTAGTTCCAAGATTGATATGATCATCATCGCACACTCCCTATACTTTCGGGATTAGTGTTGAAACTAAATAAGTGTTATTTGGTGTTTGCGTTGAGCATGAATATGATTTGATCATGTTTATTGCAATACGGTTATTCATTAAAGTCATAGAATAATTGTTGTTCTGTTTACATGAATAAAACCTTCGATGGCCATACACCCAATGAAAATAGTTTGTTGGATCTCGATCGTAGTGTTACACATATTCATAATATTGAAGCCAAAAGATGCAAAGTTAATAATGATAGTGCAACTTATTTGTGGCACTGCCGTTTAGGTCATATCGGTGTAAAGCGCATGAAGAAACTCCATACTGATGGACTTTTGGAACCACTTGATTATGAATCACTTGGTACTTGCAAACCATGCCTCATGGGCAAGATGACTAAGACTCCGTTCTCCGGAACAATGGAGCGAGCAACAAACTTGATTGGAAATAATACATACTGATGTATGCAGTCCAATGAGTGTTGAGGCTCACGGCGGGTATCGTTATTTTCTGACTTTCACAGATGATTTGAGCAGATATGAGTATATCTACTTGATGAAACATAAGTTTGAAACATTTGAAAAGTTCAAATAATTTCAGGGTGAAGTGGAAAATCATCGTGACAAGAAAATAAGGTTTCTACGATCTGATCGCGGAGACAAATATTTGAGTTACGAGTTTGGTCTTCAATTAAACATTGTGGAATAGTTTCACAAGCTCATGCCACTTGGAACACCACAGCTGGTGTGTCCGATCGTCATAATCGTACTTTATTGGATATAGTGCAATCTATGATGTCTCTTACCGATCTACCACTATCGTTTTGGGGTTATGCATTAGAGACAACTGCATTCACGTTAAAAAGGGCACCATCTAAATCCATTGAGACGACACAATCTGAATTATGGTTTGGCAAGAAACCAAAGTTGTCGTTTCTTAAAGTTTTGGGTTGTGATGCTTATGTGAAAAAGTTTCATCCTAATAAGCTCAAACCCAAATCGGAGAAATATGTCTTCATAGGATACCCAAAGGAGACTCTTGGGTACACCTTCTATCACAGATCCGAAGGCAAGACATTCGTTGCGAAGAATGGATCCTTTCTAGAGAAGGAGTTTCTCCCGAAAGAAGTGAGTGGGAGGAAAGTAGAAAACTTGATAAGGTAATTGTACCTTCTCCCTTATTGGAAAGTAGTTCATCACAGAAATCTGTTCTTGTGACTACTACACCAATTAGTGAGGAAGCTAATGATGATGATCATGTAACTTCAGATCAAGTTACTACCGAATCTCGTAGGTAAACCAGAGTGAGATCCGCACCCGAGTGGTACGGTGATCCTGTTCTGGAAGTCATGTTACTAGACCATGACGAACTTGAGAACTATGAGGAAGCGATGATGAGCCCAGATTCTGCGAAATGGTTTGAGGCCATGAAATCTGAGATATGATCCATGTATGAGAACAAAGTATGGACTTTGATGGATTTGCCCGATGATCGGCAAGACATAGAAAATAAATGGATCTTCAAGAGGAAGACGGACGCTGATAGTAGTGTTACTATCTACAAAGCTAGACTTGTCGAAAAAGGTTTTTGACAAAGTTCAAGGTGTTGACTACGATGAAATTTTCTCACTCGTAGCGATGCTTAAGTCTGTCCAAATCATGTTAGCAATTGCCGCATTTTTATGAAATCTGGCAAATGGATAAACAAAACTACATTCCTTAATGGATTTAAAGAAGAGTTGTATATGATGCAACCAGAAGGTTTTGTCAATCCTAAAGGTGCTAACAAAATATGCAAGCTCCAGCGACCCATCTATGGACTGGTGCAAGCATCTCGGAGTTGGAATATACGCTTTGATAAGTTGATCAAAGCATATAGTTTTATACAGACTTGCGGTGAAGCCTGTATTTACAAGAAAGTGAGCGGGAGCACTACAACATTTCTGATAAGTATATGTGAGTGACATATTGTTGATCGGAAATAATGTAGAATTATTCTGTAAAGCATAAAGAAGTGTTTGAAAGGAGTTTTTCAAAGAAAGACCTCGGTGAAGCTGCTTACATATTGAGCATCAAGATCTATAGAGACAGATCAAGACGATTGATAAGTTTTTTCAATGAGTACATACCTTGACAAGATTTTGAAGTAGTTCAAAATGGAGCAGTCAAAAAGAGTTCTTGCATGTGTTACAAGGTGTGAAATTGAGTAAGACTCAAAGCCCGACCACGGCAGAAGATAGAAAGAGAATGAAAGTCATTCCCTATGCCTCAGCCATAGGTTCTATAAAGTATGCCATGCTGTGTACCAGATCTATTGTATACCCTACACTATGTTAAGCAAGGGAGTACAATAGTGATCTAAGAGTAGATCACTAGACATTGGTCAAAATTATCCTTAGTGGAATAAGGAAATATTTCTCGATTATGGAGGTGACAAAAGATTCATCATAAAAAGTTACGTCGATGCAAGTTTTGACACATATTTGGATGACTCTAAGTCTCGATCTAGATACATATTGAAAGTGGGAGCAATTAGCTAGAGTAGCTCCGTGCAGAGCATTGTAGACATAGAATTCGCAAAATACTTACGGATCTGTATGTGACAGACCCGTTGACTAAAATTATCTCACAAGCAAAACATGATCACACCTTAGTACTCTTTGGGTGTTAATCACATAAATGATGTGAACTATATTATTAAATCTAGTAAACCCTTTGGGTATAGGTCACATGACGATGTGAACTATGGCTGTTAATCACATGGTGATGTGAACTCTTAGTGTTGAATCACATGGCGATGTGAACTAGATTATTGACTCTAGTGCAAGTGGGAGACTGAAGGAAATATACCCTAGAGGCAATAATAAAGTTATTATTTATTTCCTTATATCATGATAAATGTTTATTATTCATGCTAGAATTGTATTAACCGGAAACATAATACATGTGTGAATACATAGACAAACAGAGTGTCACTAGTATGCCTCTACTTGACTAGCTCGTTAATCGAAGATGGTTATGTTTCCTAACCATAAACAAAAAGAGTTGTTATTTGATTAACGGGATCACATCATTAGGAGAATGATGTGATTGACATGACCCATTCCATTAGCTTAGCACCTGATCGTTTAGTATGTTGCTATTGCTTTCTTCATGACTTATACATGTTCCTATGACTATGAGATTATGCAACTCCCATTTGCCGGAGGAACACTTTGTGTGCTACCAAACGTCACAACGTAACTGGGTGATTATAAAGGAGCTCTACAGGTGTCTCCAAAGGTACATGTTGGGTTGGCGTATTTCGAGATTAGGATTTGTCACTCCGATTGTCGGAGAGGTATCTGTGGGCCCTCTCGGTAATGCACATCACATAAGCCTTGCAAGCATTGCAACTAATGAGTTAGTTGTAGATGATGTATTACGAAGTAAAGAGACTTGCCGGTAACGAGATTGAACTAGGTATTGAGATACCGACGATCGAATGTCGGGCAAGTAACATACCGATGACAAAGGGAACAACGTATGTTGTTATGCGGTCTGACCGATAAAGATCTTCGTAGAATATGTGGGAGCCAATATGAGCATCCAGGTTCCGCTATTGGTTATTGATTGGAGACGTGTCTAGGTCATGTCTACATTTTTCTTGAACCCGTAGGGTCCGCACGCTTAAGGTTTTGATGACAGTTATATTATGAGTTTATGCATTTTGATGTACCGAAGTTTGTTCGGAGTCCCGGATGTGATCACGGACATGACGAGGAGTCTCGAAATGGTCGAGACATAAAGATTGATATATTGGAAGCCTATATTTGGATATTGGAAGTGTTCCGAGTGAAATCGGGATTTTACCGGAGTACCGGGAGGTTACCGGAACCCCCCGGGAGGTATATGGGCCTTAGTGGGCTTTAGTGGAAGAGAGGAGAGGTGGCCAGGGCTGGGCCACGCGCCCCTCCCCCTAGTCCGAATAGGACAAGGAGAGGGGGCGGCGCCCCCCCTTACTTCTCTCTCTCCTCTTTCCCCCTCCCGAATCCTATTCCAACTAGGAAAGGGGGGAATCCTACTCCCGGTGGGAGTAGGACTCCTCCTGGCGCGCCCTCCTCCTGGCCGGCTGCACCTCCCCCTGCTCCTTTATATACGGGGGCAGGGGGCACCCCTAGACACACAAGTTGATCCACGTGATCATATTCTTAGCCGTGTGCGGTGCCCCCTTCCACCATACTCCTCGATAAATATTGTAGCGGTGCTTAGGCGAAGCCCTGCGACGGTAGAACATCAAGATCGTCACCACGCCGTCGTGCTGACGGAACTCTTCCTCGACACTTTGCTGGATCGGAGTCCGGGGATCGTCATCGAGCTGAACGTGTGCAGAACTCGGAGGTGCCGTACGTTCGGTACTTGGATCGGTCGGATCGGGAAGACGTACGACTACTTCCTCTACGTTGTGTCAACACTTTCGCTATCGATCTTCAAGGGTACGTAGATCAAACTCTCCCCTCTCGTTGCTATGCATCACCATGATCTTGCGTATGCGTAGGAATGTTTTTGAAATTACTACGTTCCCCAACAGAGAAGATATCTCATATCTGTGTCGCTGACCCGTACTACATGCACGAGGGGTTCTTGGGAGTCTGCGCAAAGCACCGTGAATACGCGAGGGATTGCATCGTCAGTTTCATGCTCGCCAATAAGGACAAGGAGGCGATTCTCATGCCTTATCATCCCGTGTAAGTCATCCGCGCTGCTATCCTTCCTTCGATTTCAGTCATTCATTTGCACGGTGGAGGCTAATTAATTTGAGGTGTACTTATTTTGCGTAGCGGCAGGCACGCCGTCCTCATCATCCTCTACCCTCGATTCTCCCACGCTCTTTACTTGGACTCGTCAAAGAACATTCACAAAAAGGATTACACCCACATCAAGGATGTTCTCGACTGTGCTATGTTTTACTACCAAGAAGGGGGTGGAGAGGTCAAGGACAAGAAGAGAAGGGGCGGCAGGGTCGCCTTCGGCCATAAGACCGACTTCTATTGCATCCAGCAACTGAACGATTCTCTTAATGATGGACTCTATGTCCTACACCACATGCTGGAGTACAGACGGGATCACCAGAACCTTCGCATGTCACCTAGATCCGACGATGCCCATATTCTGCAATGGGCAAAGGACATAGGAGATATCGAGGATCATCGACTTCGAGCTGAGTTCTATAACATCCAGCGTGAACTTGCCCAAATCATCATGAAGGAGGTCGTCGGAAAAATAGGGATGTTCTATGGAGAAGGACAAATGTCGCGGGAAGACGTCCGAACATGGATAGCCTCTCAGCGTCTCGACATGAAGCCTTTCACTAAGCTCTAGGACTATCTCCCTGACTTGGATGGATGGAACGACATGTTGGAGTGATTGTCGATATATGACAATGTGTCCGTTTAGTCCATACTTTCTGTATGACAAAACTTTGAGTTATGCACGGTGAAACTTTATTTGTGATGTAATTAAACCGTCCTCCTCCTCGACTAGCGAAAATCTCTCTAGTTAGGGCATTTTTGGGTACGATGAACTTTGTTATTTATGCTTATGATATGTTGTTTCTATTTTTGCCAAGTCTGTCTCTTTCTGTTGCTCAACTATATATGTTGCATATCATTGACTCATGTGACGATGCAGGTGCATAGATCATAGATGGCGAAGAAGTGCTACGCCAGGAGTATATATACGACAAGTGGCCGGAGTGTCAGGCCCAGGTGTACCAGTTTCTGGTTTTCGAGCGACAGACAATAGTTAGTTTAGGTTCACGCTAATGCGAGAGAGGGATACGAAGTCATGTACTCAAAATGATAGCTCTTCTCTCGTATATCATTGTTTAGATGGATGACAATGTATTTGCAAGTAATCGAGACTTGTATTGCTATTTTCGAGATGATGACGAGAGACCACTTTGTGTTGGATGATGATTATGATGATGACATGATTTGATGAGACTAATTGTATGTATATGCTATGATTACATTTGTATGTGTATGATATGCTAAAAATTATTGTATAAAGCCTATTCAAATACAAAACAAATACAAAACAAATATGCAGGGAAAAAACTAATAAAACTAGTAGTAGCGAGGGGGGAAATTTAGCAGTAGCGCCGCCTTACCAGTAGCGCTTCCCAGTAAACAGTGTTGCAGATAATATCAGCAGCGCCCTTTTCTAAAGAGCGCTACAGCTATTCATGTATAGCAGTAGCGTGGGACAACAGGCACTACTGCTATACGTTAGCTGTAGCGCCTTATTAGTAGCGCCGGTCCCCACGCTACTGAGAGGCCCAAAACCCGCGCTGCTGCTAGGCTTTTCCCTAGTAGTGCCTTCTCCCATCTAGGTAGGAGGTCAAGGAAGAAGAAGAAGGAGGAGTGCTCTCTCCCCCTCGCTTCCGGTGGCGCCGGAGTGCCACCGGGGGCCATCATCATCACCGCAATCTTCATCAACAACTTCGCCACCATCATCACCAACTCTTCACCCCTCTATGCAGCGGTGTAACCTCTCTCTTACCTGCTGTAATCTCTACTTAAACATGGTGCTCAATGCTATATATTATTTCCCAATGATGTATGGCTATCCTATGATGTTTGAGTAGATCCGTTTTGTCCTATGGGCTATTTGATGATCAAGATTGGTTTGAGTTGCATGTTTTATTATTGGTCCTGTCCTATGGTGCTCTCTGTGTCGCGCAAGCGTGAGGGATCCCCACTGTAGGGTGTTCCTATACGTTCATGATTCGCTTATAGTGGGTTGCGTGAGTGACTGAAACACAAACCCGGGTAAGGGGGTTGTTGCGTATGGGATAAAGAGGACTTGATGCTTTAATGCTATGGTTGGGTTTTACCTTAATGATCTTTAGTAGTTGCGGATGCTTGCTAGAGTTCCAATCATAAGTGCATATGATCCAAGTAGAGAAAGTATGTTAGCTTATGCCTCTCCCTCATATAAAATTGCAATAATGATTACCACTCTAGTTATCGATTGCCTAGGGACAAATAACTTTGTCGTAACAAAAAGCTCTTTACTAAAACTAACTTAGTTGCGTCTTTACCTAAACAGCCCCTACTTTTTATTTACGTAATCTTTATTATCTTGCAAACCTATCCAAAAAACCTAAAAAGTACTTCTAGTTTCATACTTGTTCTAGGTAAAGCGAATGTTAAGCGTGCGTAGAGTCGTATCGGTGGTCGATAGAACTTGAGGGAATATTTGTTCTACCTTTAGCTCCTCGTTGGGTTCGACACTCTTACTTATCGAAAGAGATACAATTGATCCCCTATACTTGTGGGTTATCAAGACCTTTTTCTGGCGCCGTTGCCAGGGAACAATAGCGTGGGGTGAATATTCTCGTGTGTGCTTGTTTGGTTTATCACTAAGTAATTTTTATTTGTTGTCCTTAGTTGTTCTCTATCTTTAGTTATGGATATGGAACACGAAATACCCAAAAAATTAGGTGTACTTGCTACTCATGGAGATGAGGAACCTCCCAAAACCCTCGATGCTGGTTATGTGAAAGATATTATGTACTACTTCAATAATCCTGAGAAAACCCCATTCAATTATGTAATGGGAGTAATGTTGGATCAACACGAATACTTTAGGCATTATCGCTTGACACAAAAATGGAAACTATTATGGGATAAATTCATATATTGAATTGGTATGCTAGGCAATTATGCTTGAGATATGATTATACTTGTTGCTCTAGGATGAAGGCTCCACACCTTCCCTTTTTATGCGAATTTAATGATAATAAAACCTTAGCTTCTTATGCTAATGGTATATATGATTACTATGATGTGGAACAAATAGAAGAATTTGTTGCTTTTATGGATGCTTATGAAATTGAATCTATGTTTAAAGAGTTTGAAGATTTTGATGATTCGGTTTATAGACCTGAAAATTTAGCTATCCTTAAATATTGCTATGAGAATTATGAATACAATTCCGATATTAATGCACTTATTGAGAAAGTCTCCGCTATCCAAGAAGACACTAATATTTTGCAGGAATCTATGGAAGAAGAAGTTCATGAAACTGTGAGCTCATTGGATGAAAAAGATGAGAGGAGAGCGAAGAACAAAAGGAGGAAGAGCGGATTGATCACCCGTGCCCACCTTCTAATGAGAGTAACTCTTCAACTCATACATTGTTTAATTCCCCTTCATTCTTACCGAAGGATGCTATGATAATTGCTATGATCCCGTTGATTCTTTTGAAATATCCCATTTTGATGATGCTTGCTAGGCTTGTGGCCAAGATGCCAATATGAATTATGCTTATGGAGATGAACTTGATATATTCCCTTATGTTTAACATGAAATTGTTGCTATTGCACCCACGCATGATAGTCCTATTATCTTTTTGAATCCTCCCAACTACACTATATCAGAGAAGTTTACCCTTATTAAGGATTATATTAATGGGTTGCCTTATACCGTTGCACATGATGATTTTGATGAATATAATGTGCATGTGCTCATTGCTCCTACTTGCAATTATTATGATATAGGAACTATATCTCCACCTCTCTATGTTTCCCACATGATAAAATTGCAAGAAACTGTTTATACTATGCATTGGCCTTTACTTTGTGTGCATGAATTGTTCTTTTATGACATCCCGATGCATATGAAGAGAGTTAGACTTCGTTGTTGCATGATATATGTTACTTTGTGGTCACTACTAAATTACAAATCATGTTAATTAAAATTGGCTTTGATATACCTTGGGATCCGGGTGGATCCATTACTTGAGCACTATATGCCTAGCTTAATGGCTTTAAAGAAAGCGCTGCCAGGGAGACAACCCGGAAGTTTTGGAGAGTCATTTATTTCTGTTGATTGCTTTTATATAGTTTAAAAACAACAACAATAAAGAGGGGAACCCAAAACTTTTAGAAAAAGGAAAGTGAAAGTGAGAGAGACAAGCATTGTTGAAGTGGGAGAGCTCCTTGAACTTTGTTCATGCTCACGGCAACTTTGTGAATCTTGATTACAGAAACTTTTCAATAAAAATAATTATACCCTTGTACAATTCCATTGTATTATAAAAATAATGTGCCAAGGTTTGCCTTTAGGATGTTTACATTTGCTTGATGGTTTGTGCGATGCAGGACAGAAACTTTAGTTGTAGTGCGCGATTTTACATTTTTAGCTAGAACGTCAAATGGTTCTGATTATTTTTGCACTGTCTTTCTATAAAAAAAAATATTTTTCCTAATTTTGGTAGAATGCTTCAAGTATAATAAGTATGGTGAATGTTCAGATTATTACAGACTGTTCTGTTTTAGACATATTCTGTTTTTGATGCATAGTTTGCTTGTTTTGATGAAACTATTGATTCATATCAGTGGATTAAGCCATGAAAAGGTTATATTACAGTAGACATAATGCAAAAACAAAATATGAATTAGTTTCTAACAGTACTTAGAGTAGTGATTTGCTTTATTATACTAATGGATCTTATCGAGTTTTTTGTTGAAGTTTTGTGTGGATGAAGTGTTCGATGATCGAGAAGGTCTCGATGTGAGAAGAAGGAATAGAGGCAAGAGCTCAAGCTTGGGGATACCCAAGGCACCCCAAGTAAATATTCAAGGATACTCAAGCGTCTAAGCTTGGGGATGCCCCGGAAGGCATCCCCTCTTTCTTCAACAAGTATCAGTTTGTTTTCGGATTTGTTTCGTTCATGCGATATGTGCATTCTTGGAGCGTCTTTTGCATTTAGTTTTCATTTTTCTTTTATGCACCATGCTGGTATGAGATAGTCCTTGGTTGATTTATAGAATGCTCATTGCACTTCACTTATATCTTTTGAGTATGGCTTTATAGAATGCTTCATGTGCTTCACTTATATCATTTGAAGTTTGGATTGCCTGTTTCTCTTTACATAGAAAACCGCCATTTGTAGAATGCTCTTTTGCTTCACTTATATTTGTTAGAGCACGGGCATATCTTTTGTAGAAAGAATTAAACTCTGTTGCTTCACTTATATCTATTTAGAGAGATGATAGGAACTCGTTATTCACATGGTTAGTCATAAAATCCTACATAAAACTTGTAGATCACTGAATATGATATGTTTGATTCCTTGCAATAGTTTTGCGATATAAAGATGGTGATATTAGAGTCATGCTAGTGGGTAGTTGTGGATTAGTAGAAATACTTGTGTTGAGGTTTGTGATTCCCGTAGCATGCGCGTATGGGGAACCGTTATGTAACGAAGTCGGAGCATGATTTATTTAGTGATTGTCTTCCTTATGAGTGGCGGTCGGGGACGAGCGATGGTCTTTTCCTACCAATTTATCCCCCTAGGAGCATGCGCGTAGTACTTTGTTTCGATGACTAATAGATTTTTGCAATAAGTATGTGAGTTCTTTATGACTAATGTTGAGTCCATGGATTATACGCACTCTCACCCTTCCACCATTGCTAGCCTCTCTAGTATCGCGCAACTTTCGCCGGTAACTTTAACCCACCATATACCTTCCTCAAAACAGCCACCATACCTACCTATCATGGCATTTCCATAGCCATTCCGAGATATATTGTCATGCAACTTCCATCATTATCATATACATGACTTGACCATTCATTGTCATATTGTTTTGCATGATCGTAAGATAGCTAGCATGATGTTTTCATGGCTTGTCCGTTTTTTGATGTCATTGCTACGCTAGATCATTGAACATCCCGGTACACCGCCGGAGGCATTCATATAGAGTCATATCTTTGTTCTAGATATCGAGTTGTAATATTGAGTTGCAAGTAAATAAAAGCGTGATGATCATCATTATTAGAGCATTGCCCTATTGAGGAAAGGATGATGAAGACTATGATTCCCCCATAAGTCGGGATGAGACTCCGGACTTTAAAAATAAATAAAATAGGCCAAAGAAGCCCAAATAAAAAAAGAGGCCAAAGAAGCCCACCAAAAAATAAAAAAAATAAAAAAATGAGAGAAAAAGAGAGAAGGGGCAATGTTACTATCCTTTTACCACACTTGTGCTTCAAAGTAGCACCATGTTCTTCATATAGAGAGTCTCTTGAGTTATCACTTTCATATACTAGTGGGAATTTTCATTATAGAACTTGGCTTGTATATTCCGATGATGGGCTTCGTCAAACGCCCGAGGTCTTCATGAGCAAGCAAGTTGGATGCACACCCACAACCACCATTCTATTCCACCTATAGTGATATGTCCATGGCTCACGCTCATGTATTGTGTGAAAGTTGAAAAGGTTTGAGAACGTCAAAAGTATGAAACAATTGCTTGGCTTGTCATCGGGGTTGTGCATGATGTGAATATTTTGTGTGGTGAAGATGGAGCATAGCCAGACTATATGATTGTGTAGGGATAACTTTCTTTGGCCATGTTATTTTGAAAAGACATGATTGCTTTATTAGTAGGCTTGAAGTATTATTGTTTTTATGTCAAATGATAGACTATTGCTTTGAATAACTCATATCTTAATATGCATGCCATGATTAGATATGTGATCAAGATTATGCTAGGTAGCATTCCACATCAAAAATTATCTTTTTTTATCATTTACCTATGCGAGGATGAGCAGGAATTAAGCTTGGGGATGCTGATACGTCTCCGTTGTATCTATAATTTTTGATTGTTCCATGCCAATATTATACAACTTTCATATACTTTTGGCAACTTTTTATACTATTTTTGGGACTAACATATTGATCAAGTGCCCAGTGCCAGTTCCTGTTTGTTGCATGTTTTTTGTTTCGTAGAATATCCATATCAAACGGAGTCCAACCGGAATAAAAACTGACGGAGATTTTTTTTGGAATATATATGATTTTTGGGAAGAAAAATCCACGCGAGACGATGCTCGAGGGGCCCACGAGGCAGGGGGCGCGCCCCTGACCCTCGTGGCCACCCTGTAAGGCGGTTTATGCCCTTCTTCTGCCGCAAGAAAGCTAATATCCGGATAGACATCATGTTAAAATTTCAGCCCAATCAGAGTTACGGATCTTCGGGAATATAAGAAACGGTGAAAGGGTAGAATCTAGGAACACAGAAACACAGAGAGACAGAGAGACAAATCCAATCTCGGAGGGGCTCTCGCCCCTCCCACGCCATGGAGGCCATGTACCAGAGGGGAAACCCTTCTCCCATCTAGGGAGGAGGTCAGGGAAGAAGAAGAAGGAGGGGCGATCTCTCCCCCTCGCTTCCGGTGGCGCTGGAGTGCCACCGGGGGCCATCATCATCACTGCAATCTTCACCAACAACTTCACCGCCATCATCACCAACTCTTCCCCCCTCTAGGCAGTGGTGTAACCTCTCTCTTACCCGCTGTAATCTCTACTTAAACATGGTGCTCAACACTATATATTATTTCCCAACGATGTATGGCTATCCTATGATGTTTGAGTAGATCCGTTTTGTCCTATGGGCTATTTGATGATCAAGATTGGTTTGAGTTGCATGTTTTATTATTGGTGTTGTCCTATGGTGCTCTCCGTGTCACGCAAGCGCGAGGGATCCCCACTGTAGGGTGTTGCTATACGTTCATGATTCGCTTATAGTGGGTTGCGTGAGTGACTGAAACACAAACCCGGGTAAGGGGGTTGTTGCATATGGGATAAAGAGGACTTGATGCTTTAATGCTATGGTTGGGTTTTACCTTAATGATCTTTAGTAGTTGCGGATGCTTGCTAGAGTTCCAATCATAAGTGCATATGATCCAAGTAGAGAAAGTATGTTAGCTTATGCCTCTCCCTCATATAAAATTGCAATAATGATTACCGGTCTAGTTATCGATTGCCTAGGGACAAATAACTTTCTCGTAACAAAAAGCTCTTTACTAAAACTAACTTAGTTGTGTCTTTACCTAAACAGCCCCTACTTTTTATTTATGTAATCTTTATTATCTTGCAAACCTATTCAAAAACACCTACAAAGTACTTCTAGTTTCATACTTGTTCTAGGTAAAGCGAACGTTAAGCGTGCGTAGAGTTGTATTGGTGGTCGATAGAACTTGAGGGAATATTTGTTCTACCTTTAGCTCCTCGTTGGGTTTGACACTCTTACTTATCAAAAGAGGCTACAATTGATCCCCTATACTTGCGGGTTATCACTTTGCACCCACAGAGCCACCGTCTTCTCATCAACGTCCTTCGGATTGATCCGAGTGGAATCTTCAATCCCCGAGTACATCCACATGGAGTGATCACGAGCTTGGAGGGGTTGAATACGTCGACTGAGGAATACCTCGAGCAGATCCATGCCAGTCACTCCCTCGTGAATCAGCTGAACTACTCGCTCCATCAACATGGACACCTCCACCTTCTCTGCTGGAGCCACTCTCAAAGAAGTGGGTTTCTGGACTCGTGCCAAGGAAAAGGGGGGGGGAAGACCTGTCGAATGACCTGGGGTCGGCTTGTCTTTGGAATAAAACCAAGTCGACTGCCACCCTCTAACCGAGTCGGGAAGAGTCATCGCAGGAAAAGCACTCTTCCCCCTCATCTGGATACCTAAGCCCCCACACATCTGGATCACCTGGGTTTTCTCATCACTCGGATTGGCCTTTTTCACAGTTTGCGAGCGGCGCGTGAAGATGTGCTTAAATAGGCCCTAGTGCGGTCGACAGCCCAAGAAATTCTCACACAAGGAGACATAAGCCGCAAGGTACGTGATCGTGTTGGGGGAGAACTGGTGGAGTTGAGCTCCAAAGAAGTTCACGAATGCTCGGAAAAGGGGTGTGGAGGCAAAGAAAAACCACGGCCGACGTGAGTGGCGAGAAAGACGCACTCACCTTCCTAAGGCTACAGCTCAGATTCATCCCCCGGAAGCCTCCAGGAATCGTGCTCAATCAGCCCACTCTCGGCCAGGTCTTGCAGATCATCCAGCACAAGCGTGGATCGGATCCAGTCGCCCTGGACCCATCCGCGCGGCAGGGCAGATCTTGATGACGACCCACCCCGACTCATTTTCTTCCCTTTCTCTTTCGTCGTCGCTTTCTTCGCACGCTCCAGGGCGGCGGTCTTGTCCTTCCCCATTACGGCGGAATGGGCTCGAGGTGGGCGGCGGCGCCGAGAGTGGGGACGGGAGCAATGGAGAACAGAGGAGAAAGAAGGAGAAACAGAGGTGCATTGTGCAAATCCCCAGCCCGACGTCTTATATGGAGTCATTTCTGAGTGACTGACGACTGGGCCCGGGCAATCGTGTCAAATCCCGCAACTATCACCGCTCGGTACGTGGCGAAAAAGGCAGTGCGGTGATCGAGGCGCCCCTGCCTAATCCATCCCGATTACTGCGGCCTCCTCCGTCCCGCACGCTTCCCAAAATTTCGAATCCCGTAAGATCCAAGAACTCCAGAGCAACCTGTCAGACTAATGATTTCTTTCATATCAACACTCGGAACTTATCAGCAAAAGTTCATTCGACAAAACTAGGAATGGATCAAGGCGTCTGAAAAAGAAGTTGAAGCCATCATGTTGTTCATTGATCCTAACAAGACGCTTCCGAAGTGTAAAAATTGAGTCTGAAGTATTTTTCAACTCCTCCTCCACTCGAACCCTGAACCATTCAAGGGCTAATGATGAAGCTATGTACCTAGGGTAAGGTCATAGGACTGACCTAGACACCCTCCCCTAGGACATCACCCTAAAGTCAGAAGTATTCAAGGGATACCATCATCCACTCGACCAGAAACGTTCCACTCAAGACTCTATGTCACTCGACCATGGCAATGATCACTCGACAGACAGAAGATCGAAAGCCACTCTGAAAAGAAATGGTCGGGCGTTTACTCTGTAGACTTAGTGGTCATTTATGTCACTTTATTACTAGCATTACCACAAACGCCCCATCTTTATGTACCTTAAACCCTCTGTAACTGAGGGCGGGAGGGGTCTGGCGAACTCTATATAAGCCACCCCCTCCTCAGGGACAAGGGTTCGCACCCCATGTAACACCACACACATATAATCCAGTCGACCGCCTCCGGGCACCGAGACGTAGGGCTATTACTTCCACCGTGAAGGGCCCGAACTCGTAAATCTTGTGTGTACAACTTCACCATAGCTGAGATCTTGCCTCCTCATACCTACCCCCCATTCTACTGTCAGTCTTAGAACCACGACACCCCCTCCTCATATATGTAGGTGGGAGGGAGGGAGGAGCATCCATAGGAGGCACCCAAGTAGGAGGAATCCTACTTGGAGTCCCTCCCAAGCCGCCCCCTACCATATAAAACTGAGGTGGAAGGAAAGAGGGGGGAGAGGGAAGGAAGTAGGAATCCTAATCTACACTTTCCGTGCCCTCCCCTCTTTCCTTCTCCTCTTCATAGGGCTGGCCTCTATAGGAGCGCACCAGGGCTGGTGTGTTCCCTCATCTGGCCCGTAAGGCCCATATCTTTGTCGGGGTTGCCCGAAACTCCTTTCCGGTGACCCGATAAGTACCTGGTACCCTCCTGAACACTTCCGATGTCCGAATACCATCGTCCTATATATCAATCTTTACCTCTCGACCATTTCAAGACTCCTCTTCATGTCTGTGATCTCATCCGGGACTCCAAACAACATACGGTCACCAAAACACATAACTCATATAATACAAAATTGTCATCGAACGTTAAGCATGCGGACCCTACAGGTTCGAGAACTATGTAGACATGACCGAGACACTTCTCCGGTCAATAACCAGTAGTGGAACCTGGATGCTCGTATTGGCTCCTACATATTCTACGAAGATCTTTATCAGTCAAACCGTAATGACAACATACGTAATTCCCTTTGTCATCGGTATGTTACTTGCCCGAGATTCCATCATCGGTATCTTCATACCTAGTTAAATCTCATTACCGGCAAGTCTCTTTACTTGTTCCATAATACATCATCCCATAACTAACTCATTATTCACATTGCTTGCAAGGCTTCTTATGATGTGTATTATCGAGAGGGCCCAGAGATACCTCTCCGATACTCGGAGTGAAAAATCCTAGTTTTGATCTATGCCAACCCAACAAACACCCTCAGAGATACCTGTAGAGCATCTTTATAATCACCCAGTTATGTTTTGATGTTTGATAGCACACAAGGTATTCCTCCAGTATCCGAGAGTTGCATAATCTCATAGTCAAAGGAATATGTATATGACATGAAGAAAGCAATAGCAATAAAACTGAACGATCGATATGCTAAGCTAACGGATGGGTCTTGTCCATCACATCATTCTCCTAATGATGTGATCCCGTTCATCAAATGGCAACACATGTCTATGATTAGGAAACTTAACCATCTTTGATTAACGAGCTAGTCTAGTAGAGGCTTACTAGGGACATGTTGTTTTATCTATGTATCCACACATGTATCTGTTGGGGAACGTAGCAGAAATTCAAAATTTTCTACGCATCACCAAGATCAATCTATGGAGTAATCTAGCAATGAGGGAAGGAGAGTGCATCTACATACCCTTGTAGATTGCTAAGCGGAAGCGTTCAAGTGAACGGTGTTGATGGAGTCGTACTCGTCGTGATCCAAATCACCGATGATCCTAGTGCCGAACGGACGGCACCTCCGCGTTCAACACACATACAGCCCGGTGACGTCTCCTATGCCTTGATCCAGCAAGGGGAGAAGGAGAAGTTGGGGAAGACTCCATCCAGCAGCAGCACGACGGCGTGGTGGTGGTGAAGGAGCGCGGGACTCCATCAGGGCCTCGCCAAGCACTACGAGAGACGAGGAGGGAGAGGGGTAGGGCTGCGCCAACAGGGAGATTGAATCGTGTGTCTTGGGCAGCCCCAAACCTCAAGTATATATAGGGGAGGGGAGGGGCTGCGCCCCCACCTAGGGTTCCCTCCCTAGGGGTGGCGGCAGCCCCCAGATCCCATCTGGGTGGCGGCCACAAGGGGGAGAGGGGGAGGCGCACCTTGGGTGGGCCTTAGGGCCCATCTGCCCTAGGGTTTGCCCCCTTCCCCTCTTGGAGGCGCCTTGGGCCTTGGTGGGAGGCGCCCCAGCCCACCTAGGGGCTGATCCCTTCCCACTATTGGCCCATGTAGTCCTCCGGGGCTGGTGGCCCCACCTGGTGGACCCCGGACCCCTCCGGTGGTCCCGGTACACTACCGGTGATGCCCGAAACACTTCCGGTGGCCAAAACCATACTTCCTATATATCAATCTTTACCTCCGGACCATTTCGGAACTCCTCGTGACGTCCGGGATCTCATCCAGGACTCCGAACAACATTCGGTAACCGCGTACATACTTTACCTATAACCCTAGCATCATTGAACCTGAAGTGTGTAGACCCTACGGGTTCGGGAAACATGCAGACATGACCGAGACACCTCTCCGGTCAATAACCAACAGCGGGATCTGGATACCCATGTTGGATCCCACATGATCCACGATGATCTCATCGGATGAACCACGATGTCAAGGACTTAATCAATCCCGTATACAATTCCCTTTGTCTAGCGGTACGATACTTGCCCGAGATTTGATCGTCGGTATCCCGATACCTTGTTCAATCTCGTTACTGGCAAGTCTCTTTACTCGTTCCGTAACACATCATCCCGTGATCAACTCCTTGATCACATTGTGCACATTATGATGATGTCCTACCGAGTGGGCCCAGAGATACCTCTCCGTTTACACGGAGTGACAAATCCCAGTCTCAATTCGTGCCAACCCAACATACACTTTCGGAGATACCTGTAGTGTACCTTTATAGCCACCCAGTTACGTTGTGACGTTTGGCACACCCAAAGCACTCCTACGGTATCCGGGAGTTGCACAATCTCATGGTCTAAGGAAATGATACTTGACATTAGAAAAGCTTTAGCATACGAACTACATGATCTTGTGCTAGGCTTAGGATTGGGTCTTGTCCATCACATCATTCTCCTAATGATGTGATCCCGTTATCAATGACATCCAATGTCCATGGTCAGGAAACCGTAACCATCTATTGATCAACGAGCTAGTCAACTAGAGGCTTACTAGGGACATGGTGTTGTCTATGTATCCACACATGTATCTGAGTTTCCTATCAATACAATTCTAGCATGGATAATAAACGATTATCATGAACAAGGAAATATAATAATAACCAATTTATTATTACCTCTAGGGCATATTTCCAACAGTCTCCCACTTGCACTAGAGTCAATAATCCAGTTCACATCGATATGTGATTAACACTCAAGGTCACATCCCCATGTGACTAACACCCAAAGAGTTCTGGGTTTGATCATGTTATGCTTGTGAGAGAGGTTTCAGTCAACGGGTCTGCAACATTCAGATCCGTATGTACTTCGCAAATTTCTATGTCATCTTGTAGATGCAACTATTACGCTACATTTGGAGCCATTTCAAATAATTGTTCTACTTGGAGCTATTCTAAATTGTTGCTCCATTATACGTATCCGGTATCTCTACTCAGAGCTATCCGAATAGGTGTTAAGCTTGCATCGACGTAACTCTTTACGTCGAACTCTTTATCACCTCCATAACCGAGAAACATATCCTTATTCCTCTAAGGATAATTTAGACCGCTATCTGGTGATCTACTCCTAGATTACCTTTGTACCCTCTTGCCAGATATGTGGCAAGGCACACATCAGGTGCGGTACTCAGCATGGCACACCGTATAGAGCCTATGACAAAAGCATAGGGGACGACCTTCGTCCTTCCTCTTTCTTCTGCCGTGGTCGTGCTTTAAGTCTTAACTTCACACCTTACAACTCAGGCAAGAACTCCTTCTTTGACTGATCCATCTTGAACACCTTCAAGATCATGTCAAGGTATGTGCTCATTTGAAAGTACCATTAAGCGTTTTGATCTATCCTTATAGATCTTGATGCTCAATGTTCAAGTAGCTTAATCCAGGCTTTCCATTGAAAAACACTTTCCAAATAACCCTATATGCTTTCCAGAAATTCTACGTCATTTCTGATCAACAATATGTCAACAACATATATTCATCAGAAATTCTATAGTGCTCCCACTCACTTCTTTGGAAATACAAGTTTCTCATAAACTTTGCATACACCCAAAATCTTTGATCATCTCATCAAAGCATACATTCCAACTCCGAGATGCTTACTCCAGTCCTTAGAAGGATTGCTGGAGCTTTGCATACTTATTAGCATCTTTCAGGATTGACAAAACCTTCCGGTTGTATCACATACAACCTTTCCTCAAGAAAATCGTCGAGGAAATCATGTTTTGACATCCTATCTGCAAGATTTCATAAACAGTGCAGCAATCGCTAATATAATTCCAACAGACTCTTAGCATCGCTACGAGTGAGAAAGTCTCATCGTAGTCAACTCCTTGAACTTGTCGGAAAACATCTTAACGACAAGTCGAGCTTTCTTAATGGTGATACTTACCATCATTGTCCGTCTTCCTTTTAAAATCCATATGTACCTAACAGCCTTACGACCATCAAGTAGTTCTTCCAAAGTCTACACTTTGTTTTCATATATGGATCCTCTCTCGGATTATATGGCCTCGAGCCATTTTGGAATCCAGGCCCACCATCGCTTCTCCATAGCTCGTAGGTTTATTGTTGTCTAGCAACATGACTTCCAAGACAGGATTATGTACCAATCTGAAGTAGTACGCATCCTTGTCATCCCACGAGGTTTGGTAGTGACTTGATCTGAAGTTTTATGATCACTATCATAAGCTTCCACTTCAATTGGTGTAGGTGCCACAGGAACAACTCCCTGTGCCCTGCCACACACTAGTTGAAGAGACGGTTCAATAACCTCATCAAGTCTCCACCATCCTCCCCCTCAATTCTTTCGAGAGAAACTTTTCCTCGAGAAGGACCCGATTCTAGAAACAATCCCTTATTGCTTTCGGATCCGAGACAGGAGGTATACCCAACTGTTTTGGGTGTCCTATGAAGATGCATTTATCCGCTTTGGGTTCGAGCTTATCAGCCTGAAATTTTTTCACATAAGCGTTGCAGCCCCAATCTTTTAAGAAATGACAGCTTAGGTTTCTCTAAACCATAGTTCATACGGTGTCATCTCATCGGAATTACGTGGTACCCTATTTAAAGTGAATGTGGTTGTCTCTAATGCCTAACCCATAAACTATCGTGGTAGTTCGATAAGAGACATCATGGTATGCATCATATCCAATAGGGTGCAGTTATGATGTTCGGTCACACCATCACACTATGGTATTCCAGGCTGTATCAGTTGTGAAACAATTTCCACAATGTCTTAATTTTGTGCCAAACTCGTAATTCAGATATTCATCTCTATGATCATATCATAGATATTTTATCCTCTTGTCACGACGATCTTTCAACTTCACCCTGAAATTACTTGAACCTTTCAATAATTCAGACTCATGATTCATCAAGTAAATGTACTCAACATCTACTCAAATCATCTGTGAAGTAAGAACATAACGATATCCACTACACGCCTCAGCACTCATTGGACTGCACACATCAAAATGTATTACTTCCAACAAGTTGCTTTCTAGTTCCATTTTACTGATAACGAGGCTTTCAGTCATCTTGCCCATGTGGTATGATTTTCATGTCTCAAGTGATTCAAAATCAAGTGAGTCCAAACGGTCCATTTGCATGGAGTTTCTTCATGCATATACACCAATAGACATGGTTCGCATGTCTCAAATTTTTCAAAAAATGAGTGAGCCCAAAGATCCATCAACATGGAGCTTCTTCATGCGTTTTATACCGATATGACTTACGTGGCAGTGCCACAAGTAGGTGGTACTATCATTACTATCTTATATCTTTTGGCATGAACATGTGTATTACTACGATCGAGATTCAAAAAACATTCATTTTAGGTGCAAGACCATTGAAGGTATTATTCAAATGAACAGAGTAACCATTATTCTCCTTAAATGAATAACCGTATTGCGATAGACATAACCCAATCATGTCTATGCTCAACGCAAACACCAATATCGATGGTAGAGGGAGTGTGTGATGCTTGATCACATCAAGCATGGGAAAAATTTCCAACACATATCGCCAGATCACCTTTAGCTAGTCTCCGTTTACTCCGCAGCCTTTTATTTCGAGTTTACTAACACTTAGCAACTGAACCGGTATCTAATACCAGGGTGCTACTAGGAGTACTAGTAAAGTACACATTAACACAATGTATATCCAATATACTTCATCGACCTTGCCAGCCTTCTCATCTACCAAGTATCTAGGGTAATTCTACTCCAGTGGATGTTCCCCTTATTACAGAAGCACTTAGTCTCGGGTTTGGGTTCAACCTTGGGTTTCTTCACTAGAGCAGCAGCTGATTTGCCATTTCATGAAGTATCCCTTCTTGCCCTTGCCCTTCTTGAAACTAGTGGTTTCACCAACCATCAACAATTGATGCTCCTTCTTGATTTCTACTTTTGTGGTGTCAAACATCGCGAATATCTCAAGGATCATCATATATGTCCCTGATATATTATAGTTCATCACGAAGCTCTAGCAGCTTGGTGGTAATGACTTCGGAGAAACATCACTATCTCATCTGGAGGATCAATTCCCACTCGATTCAAATGATTGTTGTACTCAGACAATCTGAGCACAAGCTCAACAATTGAGATTTTCTCCCTTAGTTTGCAGGTTAAGAAAATCATCGGAGGTCTTATACCTCTTGACGTGGGCACGAGCCTGAAATCCCAATTTCAGCCCTCGAAACATCTCATATGTTTCGCGACGTTCCAAAATGTCTTCGGTGCCTCAACTCTAAACCGTTTAACTGAACTATCACGTAGTTATCAAAATGTGTATGTTAGATGTTTGCAACATCCACAGACGACGTTCGGTTCAGCACACTGAGCGGTGTATTAAGGACATAAGCCTTCTATGAAGCAATGAGGACAATCCTCAGTTTACGGACCTAGTCCGCATAATTGCTACTATCATCTTTCAACTAAATTTTCTCTAGGAACATATCTAAACAGTAGAACTGAAGCGCGAGCTACGACATAATTTGCGAAGACCTTTTGACTATGTTCAGGATAATTAAGTTCATCTTATGAACTCCCACTCAGATAGACATCCCTCTAGTCATCTAAGTGATTACATGATCCGAGTCACGTGAGATGGACTAGTCAACATCGGTGAACATCTTCATGTTGATCGTATCT
The DNA here is from genome assembly GCF_018294505.1 of Triticum aestivum. NCBI lineage: Eukaryota > Viridiplantae > Streptophyta > Magnoliopsida > Poales > Poaceae > Triticum > Triticum aestivum. The sequence goes on along the minus strand of NC_057806.1, from coordinate 321,234,860 downwards.
TCTATACGACTCATGTTCGACCTTTCGGTCTTCTGTGTTCCGAGGCCATGTCTGTACATGCTAGGCTCGTCAAGTCAACCTAAGTGTTTGCATGTGTAAATCTGTCTTACACCCGTTGTATGTGAATGTTGGAATCTATCACACCCGATCATCACGTGGTGCTTCGAAACAACGAACTGTCGCAACGGTGCACAGTTAGGGGGAACAATTTCTTGAAATTATTATGAGGGATCATCTTATTTACTACCGTCGTTCTAAGTAAACAAGATGCAAAACATGATAAACATCACATGCAATCAAATAATAGTGACATGATATTGCCAATATCATATAGCTCCTTTGATCTCCATCTTGGGGCTCCATGATCATCTTGTCACCGGCATGACACCATGATCTCCATTATCATGATCTCCATCATCGTGTCTCCATGAAGTTGCTCGCCAACTATTACTTCTACTACTATGGCTAACACGTTTAGCAATAAAGTAAAGTAATTTACATGGCGTTTCTCAATGACACGCAGGTCATACAAAAAATAAAGACAACACCTATGGCTCCTGCCGGTTGTCATACTCATCGACATGCAAGTCGTGATTCCTATTACAAGAACATGATCTCATACATCACATATATATCATTCATCACATCCTTTGGCCATATCACATCACAAAACACTTGCTGCAAAAACAAGTTAGACGTCCTCTAATTGTTGTTGCAAGTTTTTACGTGGCTGCTATAGGTTTCTAGCAAGAACGTTTCTTACCTACGCCAAAACCACAATGTGAATTGCCAATTTCTATTTACCCTTCATAAGGACCTTGTTCGTCGAATCCGATCCGACTAAAGTGGGAGAGACAGACACCCGCCAGCCACCTTATGCAACTAGTGCATGTCAGTCGGTGGAACCGGTCTCACGTAAGCGTACGTGTAAGGTTGGTCCAGGCCGCTTCATCCCATGATGCCACCGAATCAAGATAAGACTAGTAACGGCAAGATAATTGACAATATCGACGCCCACAACTACTTTGTGTTCTACTCGTGCATAGTAACTACGCATAGACCTAGCTCATGATGCCATTGTTGGGGAACGTAGCAGAAATTCAAAATTATCTACGCATCACCAAGATCAATCTATGGAGTAATCTAGCAACGAGGGAAGGAGAGTTCATCTACATACCCTTGTAGACCGCTAAGCGGAAGCATTCAAGTGAACGGGGTTGATGGATTCGTACTCGTCGTGATCCAAATCACCGATGATCCTACAGCCGAACGGACGGCACCTTCGCGTTCAACACACGTACAGCCCGGTGACGTCTCCTACGCCCTGATCCAGCAAGGGGAGAAGGAGAGGTTGGGGAAGACTCCATCCAGCAGCAGCACGACAGCGTGGTGGTGGTGGTTAAGGAACGCGGGACTCCAGCAGGGCTTCGCCAAGCACTACGAGAGACGAGGAGGGAGAGGGGTAGGGCTGCGCCAACAGGGAGATTGAATCGTGTGTCTTGGGCCGCCCCAAACCTCAAGTATATATAGGGGGAGGGGAGGGGCTGCGCCCCCACCTAGGGTTCCCTCCCTAGGGGTGGCGGCAGCCCCCAGATCCCATCTGGGTGGCGGCCACAAGGGGGAGAGGGGGAGGCGCACCTGGGATGGCCTTAGGGCCCATCTGCCCTAGGGTTCGCCCCCTTCCCCTCTTGGAGGCGCCTTGGGCCTTGGTGGGAGGCACCCTAGCCCACCTAGGGGCTGATCCCTTCCCACTATTGGCCCATTTAGGCCTCCGGGGCTGGTGGCCCCACCTGGTGGACCCCCGGACCCCTCCGGTGGTCCCGGTACACTACCGGTGATGCCCGGAACACTTTCGGTGGCCAAAACCATACTTCCTATATATCAATCTTTACCTCCGGACCATTCCGGAACTCCTCGTGACGTCTGGGATCTCATCCGGGACTCCGAACAACATTCGGTAACCGCGTACATACTTTCCCTCTAACCCTAGTGTCATCGAACCTGAAGTGTGTAGACCCTACGGGTTCGGGAAACATGCAGACATGACCGAGACACCTCTCCGGTCAATAACCAACAGCGGGATCTAGATACCCATGTTGGCTCCCACATGCTCCACGATGATCTCATCGGATGAACCACGATGTCAAGGACTTAATCAATCCTGTATACAATTCCCTTTGTCTAGCGGTACGATACTTGCCCAAGATTCGATCGTCGGTATCCCGATACCTTGTTCAATCTCGTTACCGGCAAGTCTCTTTACTCGTTCCGTAACACATCATCCCGTGATCAACTCCTTGATCACATTGTGCACAATATGATGATGTCCTACCGAGTGGGCCCAGAGATACCTCTCCGTTTACATGGAGTGACAAATCCCAGTCTCGATTCGTGCCAACCCAACAGACACTTTTGGAGATACCTGTAGTGTACCTTTATAGCCACCCAGTTACATTGTGACGTTTGGCACACCCAAAGCACTCCTACGGTATCCGGGAGTTGCACAATCTCATGGTCTAAGGAAATGATACTTGACATTAGAAAAGCTTTAGCATATGAACTACATGATCTTGTGCTAGGCTTAGGATTGGGTCTTGTCCATCACATCATTCTCCTAATGATGTGATCCCGTTATCAATGACATCCAATGTCCATGGTCAGGAAACCGTAACCATCTATTGATCAATGAGCTAGTCAACTAGAGGCTTACTAGGGACATGGTGTTGTCTATGTATCCACACATGTATCTGAGTTTCCTATCAATACAATTCTAGCATGGATAATAAACGATTATCATGAACAAGGAAATATAATAGTAACCAATTTGTTATTGCCTCTAGGGCATATTTCCAACAGTATCAAGTTTCCGGTTAATACAATTCTAGCACGAAAAATGAACATTTGTCATGATATTAGGAAATATAAGATAAAAACTTTATTATTGCCTCTAGGGCATATTTCCTTCAGCCTCCCACTTGCACTAGAGTCAATAATCAGTTCACGTCACCATGTGATTTAACACCAATAGTTCACATCTTTATGTGACCAACACCCAAAGGGTTTACTAGAGTCAATAATCTAGTTCACATCGCCATGTGACTAACACACAAAAGAGTAGTAAGGTGTGAAATTATCGGGAATAGATAGTTGAGGAATTGGTTCTCAATGTTATCAAAAGGCGAAGGAGGTGGAGGATACCGGCTTCAAGCTGTGGTACACGGGGACGGCTGCAAACAGAAATGGCATTGGCATCTTGATCAACAAGAGCCTCAAGTATGGAGTGGTAGGCGTCAAGAGACGTGGGGACCGGATTATCCTGGTCAAGCTGGTAGTTGAGGACTTGGTTCTCAATGTTATCAGCGCGTATGCCCCGCAAGTAGGCCACAATGAGAACACCAAGAGGGAGTTCTGGGAAGGCCTGGAAGACATGGTTAGGAGTGTACCGATTGGTGAGAAGCTCTTCACAGGAGGAGACCTCAATGGCCACGTGGGTACATCTAACACAGGTTTCGAAGGGGCGCATGGGGGCTTTGGCTATGGCATCAGGAATCAAGAAGGAGAAGATGTCTTAAGCTTTGCTCTAGCCTACAACATGATTGTAGCTAACACCCTCTTTAGAAAGAGAGAATCACATCTGGTGACTTTTAGTAGTGGTCAACACTCTAGCCAGATTGATTTCATCCTCTTGAGAAGAGAAGATAGGCATGCGTGCCTAGACTGTAAGGTGATACCTGGAGAGAGTGTTGTACCCCAACATAAGCTGGTGGTTGTCGACTTCCGCTTTCGGATTCGTGTCCAGTGGGATAAGCATGCCAAAGTCGCTAGAACAAAGTGGTGGAAGCTCAAGGGGGAGGTAGCTCAGGCGTTCAAGGAGAGGGTCATTAAGGAGGGCCGTTGGGAGGAAGGAGGGGATGTGGACAATGTGTGGATGAAGATGGTGACTTGCATTCGTAAGGTGGCCTCAGAGGAGTTTGGAGTGTCCAGGGGAAGTTGAAGCTAAGATAAGGATACCTAGTGGTGGAATGATGATGTACAGAAGGCAATTAAAGAGAAGAAAAATTGCTTCAGATGCCTATACCTGGATAGGAGTGCAGACAACATAGAGAAGTACAAGATGGCGAAGAAGGCTGCAAAGCAAGCTGTTGGTGAAGCAAGGGGTCGGGCATATGAGGACCTCTACCAACGGTTAGGCACGAAGGAAGGCGAAAGGGACATCTATAAGATGGCCAAGATCCGAGAGAGGAAGACAAGGGATATTGGCCAAGTCAAATGCATCAAGGATGGAGCAGGCCAACTCTTGGTGAAGGACGAGGAGATTAAGCATAGATGGCGGGCGTACTTCGACAAGTTGTTCAATGGGGAGAATAAGAGTTCTACCATTGAACTGGACGACTCCTTTGATGAGACCAGCATGCGTTTTGTGCGGCGAATCCAAGAGTCTGAGGTCAAGGAGGCTTTAAAAAGGATGAAAGGAGGCAAGGCGATGGGCCCTGATTGTATCCCCATTGAGGTGTGGAAAGGTCTCGGGAACATAGCGATAGTATGGCTAACCAAGCTTTTCAACCTCATTTTTCGGGCAAACAAAATGCCAGAAGAATGGAGATGGAATATATTAGTACCAATCTTCAAGAACAAGGGGGATGTTCAGAGTTGTACTAATTACCATGGAATTAAGCTGATGAGCCATACAATGAAGCTATGGGAGAGAGTCATTGAGCACCGCTTAAGAAGAATGATAAGCGTGACCAAAAATCAGTTTGGTTTCATGCCTGGGAGGTCGACCATGGAAGCCATTTTCTTGGTACGAAAACTTATGGAGAGATATAGGGAGCAAAAGAAGGACTTGCATATGGTGTTCATTGACATGGAGAAGGCCTATGATAAGATACCATGGAATGTCATGTGGTGGGCCATGGAGAAATACAAAGTCCCAGCAAAGTACATTACCCTCATCAAGGACATGTACGATAATGTTGTGACAAGTGTTTGAACAAGTGATGTCGACACTGATGACTTCCCTATTAAGATAGGGCTGCATCAGGGGTCAGCTTTGAGCCCTTATCTTTTTGCATTGGTGATGGATAAGGTCACAAGGGATATACAAGGAGATATCCCATGGTGTATGCTCTTTGTGGATGATGTGGTGCTAGTTGACGATAGTCGGACGGGGGTAAATAGGAAGTTAGAGTTATGGAGACAAACCTTGGAATCGAAAGGGTTTAGGCTTAGCAGAACTAAAATCGAGTACATGATGTGCGGTTTTAGTACTACTAGGTGTGAGGAAGAGGAGGTTAGCCTTGATGGCCAGGTGGTACCCCAGAAGGACACCTTTCGGTATTTGGGGTCAATGCTGCAAGAGGATGGGGGTATTGATGAAGATGTGAACCATCGAATCAAAGCCGGATGGATGAAGTGGCGCCAAGCTTCTGGCATTCTCTGTGACAAGAGAGTGCCACAAAATCTAAAAGGCAAGTTCTACAGGACGGCGGTTCGACCCGCAATGTTGTATGGCGCTGAGTGTTGGTCGACTAAAAGGCGACATGTTCAACAGTTAGGTGTGGCGGAGATGCGTATGTTGAGATGGATGTGTGGCCACACGAGGAAGGATCGAGTACGGAATGATGATATACGAGATAGAGTTGGGGTAGCACCGATTGAAGAGAAGCTTGTCCAACATCGTCTAAGATGGTTTGGGCATATTCAGCGCAGGCCTCCAGAAGCTCCAGTGCATAGCGGACAGGCTAAAGCGTGCGGAGAATGTCAAGAGAGGGCGGGGCAGACCGAATTTGACATGGGAGGAGTCCGTTAAGAGAGACCTGAAGGATTGGAGTATCACCAAAGAGCTAGCTATGGACAGGGGTGCGTGGAAGCTTGCTATCCATGTGCCAGAGCCATGAGTTGGTTGCGAGATCTTATGGGTTTCACCTCTAGCCTACCCCAACTTGTTTGGGATTAAAGGCTTTGTTGTTGTTGTTGTTGTTGTTGTTGTTGTAGATAGTTTTGTGATAAGATAAATTGTAATGGGTAACAAGTAAATAAAGTAACTAAGGTGCAGCAAGGTGGCCCAGTCCTTTTTGTAGAAAGGGACAAGCCTAGACAAACTCTTATATAAATCAAAGCGCTCCCGAGGACACATGGGAATTACTGTCAAAGCTAGTTTTCATCATGCTCATATGATTCGCGTTCGTTACTTTGATAATTTGATATGTGGGTGGACCGGTGCTTGGGTGCTTCCCTTCCTTGGACAAGCCTCCCACTTATGACTAACCCCTCTTGCAAGCACCCACAACTATGAAAGAAGAATTAAGCTAAACCTAACCATAGCATGAAACATATGGATCCAAATTATCCCCTTATGAAGCAACACATAAACTAGGGTTTAAGCTTCTGTCACTCTAGCAACCCATCATCTACTTATTACTTCCCAATGCCTCCCTCTAGGCCCAAAAAATGGTGAAGTGTCATGTAGTCGACGTTCACATGACACCACTAGAGGGATAACAACATACATCTCATCAAAATATCGAACGAATACCAAATTCACATGACTACTAATAGCAAGACTTCTCCCATGTCCTCAGGAACAAACATAACTACTCACAAAGCATATTCTTAATCAGAGGAGTATTAATTATCATTAAGGATCTGAACATATGATCTTCCACTGAATAAACCAACTAGCATCAACTACAAGGAGTAATCAACACTACTAGCAACCCATAGGTACCAATCTATGGGTTTGGGACCAAGATCGAATACAAGAGATGAACTAGGGTTTGAGAGGAGATGGTGCTGGTGAAGATGTTGATGGAGATTGACCCTCCCTCGATGAGAGGATCGATGGTGATGACGATGGCGACGATTTCCCCCTCCGGGAGGGAAGTTTCCCAAGCAGAACAGCTCTGCCGGAGCCCTAGATTGGTTCTTCCCAAGTTCCGCCTCGAGACGGCGTCGCTTCGTCCTAAAAGCTTCCTTGTAGCCAAAGATGGGCACCGGAGGCCTGCCAGGGGGGCCACAAGGTCGGGGGCGCGCCCTCCACCCTTGTGGCCAGCTGGTGGCCCCCTCTGGTTGTTTCTTCGCCCAATATTTTATATATATTCCAAAAATGATCTCCATGAAGTTTCATGACTTTTGGAGTTGTGCAGAATAGGTCTCTAATATTTGCTCCTTTTCCAGTCCAGAATTCCATCTGCCCGCATTCTCCCTCTTCATGTAAACCTTGTAAAATAAAAGAAAATAGGCATATGTATTGTGACATAATGTGTAATAACATCCCATAATGCATTAAATATCAATATAAAAGCATGATGCAAAATGGACGTATCAACTCCCCCAAGCTTAGACCTCGCTTGTCCTCAAGCGAAAGCCGATAACGATAAATATTTCCAAAAGTTTAGAGATAGAGGTGCCGATAAAATAAAATACGGACATGAGGGCATCATGATCATCTTTAGAACAGCAACATATATTGTCATATAATTTCTTATGCTAAAGAAACAATTCGTTCACAAGGTAAAGTATGAATCAGGAACTTCATTGAAAACTAACAAACTATGATCTCAGTCATTGGAGCAATTGCAATTTATCATAACATCGGAAAGAGTCAATATCTGAGCTTTTCAACAAGTCCACATAATCAACTATCATATAATCTTTCACAATTGCTAACACTCACGCAATACTTATGGGTAAAAAGCTTCAATCGGACACAGAGAAAGATAGGGGCTTATAGTTTTGCCTCCCAACCTTTTACCTCAAGGGTATTGTCAACAATAATATATACTTTATGAAAACGTACATCCGAGTGTATATATATATCCGGATCTCTCCAACATATAGAGATTGCCAAAAGAAAAAGTGTAAAAAGGAAAGATGATTATCACCATGACTCTTGTATAAGGGTAGAAGATAAAAGTAAAAGATAGACCCTTCGCAGAGGGAAGCAGAGGTTGTCATGCGCTTTTATGGTTGGATGCACAAATCTTAATGCAAACGAATGTCACTTTATATTGCCACTTGTGATAAGGACCTTTATTATGCAGCCCGTCGCTTTTATTTCTTCCACATCACAAGTTCGTATAAAGCTTATTTTCTTCACAATAATAGATCATACATATTTAGAGAGAGCAATTTTTATTGCTTGCACCGATAACAACTTACTTGAAGGATCTTACTCAATCCATAGGTATGTATGGTGGACTCTCATGGCAAAACTGGGTTTAAGGATTTTTGGAAGCACAAGTAGTATCTCTACTTGGTGCAAAGAATTTGGCTAGCATGAAAGGAAAAGGCAAGCTCAACATGTTGGATGATTCAAAACAATATAACTTCTATTCGGATGTAAGAAAACATAACTCATTATGTTGTCTTCCTTGTCCAACATCAACTTTTTAGCATGTCATATTTTAATGAGTGCTCACAGTTACAAAAGATGTGAGGACTCTCTTTCTTTATCACTTCCTATTAATTGCAACAATGACCAAAACTATGTTTGTCAACTCTCAATAACTTTCATTCATCATACTCTTTATATGTGAAGTCATTACTCTCCATAACATCACTATATGATCTCTTTTATTTCTTTTTGTTCTTTATTTTATTTAATTCCCTCAAGATCATAGCAAGAAAGCAAAGCCCTTGTCTCAAATCTACTCTTCATTATATATCTCACGGACTCGATTACATAGAGGGAACATAAGGCAAACTCAAAGCTAGATCATACTAAAAGAACTTTATTCTACTAGATCAAGATATAACCAAAAGGATCGAACTAAGAAAAGCGATAAAGATAAAGATGTGATGGTGATACGATACCAGGGCACTCCCCCAACCTTGGCAGTTGCCAAGGGGAGTGCCCATACCCATGTAATTAGATCTCTTTCTTCGGAGGTGGTGATATGTAGGAGTTGTTGCATTCTTCTTCTCCAGCTTGCGTCTGAGGCTAAAATTTTCCTCCCTCAAATCCTCATTCTCGAGCTCGAGTTTCATTATCTTTTTGCATAATATTGCCTTGCTGTCCTGTGCAAAATGTGGTGGGATAGATTGGACCTTAGGGAGGCTTGACTTCTTGAACTCCACATGCATATCGCCAGGTTGAGGTAGTGGATTGTCCTCTTCGTCGGAGGTTGCCTCCTCCTTCCCCTTTGGCTCATAGTCTTCTTCTTCCTTCGTGGTCCAACCATAATGTTCCACATCCCCATATACTTTTGGGTTTGTGATATAATCAGCCATGTAGCTCTCTCCCTCCAAATCTTGGGACGACATCTTGCTCCAAATCTGCCGCGGGAACAACTCAAAACAAAAACAGGAGATTTTTGCGTGGTGCGGTGGTCAAAACCTTCGGGAGATTATATAATGATTTTTTACCGACCAAAAGAAGTATTCTACAAGAAAATGGAGTCCGGAGGGAACACGAGGTGGCCACAAGGTCGGGGGGGCGCGCCCTCCACCCTTGTGGTGGCCTCGTATCTCTTTCGGACTACTTTTAATTTTCCTAATTTTATAAATATTCCAAAACGGAGAAAAATTATCATTGGAAACGTTTTGGAGTCGATTTACTTATCGTACCACATACCTATTCCTTTTCGGAGTCTGAAACGTTCTGGAAAGGGTCCCTTATGTACTCCTCCGGGGTTATGATATCAATTATATTGGTCTCAACATTTATGGGAGTACCTGAGATATAATGTTGAGTCTTTGACCGTTTAGCACCTTCGGATTTTTACCTTCGGCGTTGTTGATTTTTATGGCACCGGAACGATAGACCTCCTCGATAATGTAAGGACCTTCCCATTTGGAGAGAAGCTTTCCTGTAAAAAATCTTAAACGAGAGTTGTATAGCAAAACATGATCACCTACATTAAACTCACGCTTTTGTATCCTTTTATCATACCATCTTTTAACTTTTCTTTAAACAACTTGGCATTCTCATGAGCTTAGGTTCTCCATTTATAAAGTGAGCTAATGTCAAATAACCTCTTCTCACCGGCAAGTTTGAAATCATAGCTGAGCTCTTTAATAGCCCAATATGCCTTATGTTCTAGCTCAAGAGGTAAATGACATGCTTTTCCATAAACTATTTTATATGGAGACATACCCATAGGATTCTTATAAGCAGTTCTATAAGCCCACAATGCATCATCAAGTTTCTTAGATCAATTCTTTCTAGATCTATTAACAGTCTTTTGCAAAATTAATTTAATCTCTCTATTGCTCAATTCTACTTGACCACTAGACTGAGGATGATATGGGGATGCAATTCTATGATTAACACCATACTTAGCAAGCATTTTACGGAAAGCACCATGAATAAAATGTGAACCACCATCAGTCATTAAATATCTAGGGACTCCAAACTTCAGAAAAATAACTTCTTTAAGCATCTTAATAGAAGTGTTATGATCAGCACTACTAGTTGGAATATCTTCTACCCACTTAGTAACGTAATCAATAGCAACTAAAATATGTGTATATCCATTAGAGGAAGGAAAGGGTCCCATATAATCGAAGCCCCAAACATCAAGTGGTTCAATAACAAGTGAATAATTCATAGGCATTTCCTGACGTCTACTAATATTACCAATTCTTTGAAATTGATCACAAGATAAGACAAACTTACGGGCATCCTTAAAGAGAGTGGGCCAATAGAATCCGGATTGCAATACCTTATGTGCAGTTATATCTCCAGCGTGGTGTCCTCCGTAAGACTCGGAGTGGCACTTGCGTAGGATCTGTTCCTGTTCATGCTCAGGTACACAATGTCTAATAACACCATCTACTCCTTCTTTATAAAGGTGTGGACCGTCCCAAAAGTAATGTCTTAAATCATAGAAAAACTTTCTCTTTTGCTCGTATGTGAAACTAGGTGGTATAAATTTAGCAACAATATAATTAGCATAATCAGCATACCATGGAGTATTATGAGAGGCAATTATGACATTTATTGCTCATCAAAAAAGCTATCATCAATAGGTAGTGGGTCATCCAGAACATTCTCTAACCTAGACAAGTTGTTTGCAATAGGGTTCTCAGCTCCCTTTCTATCAACAATATGAAAATCAAATTCTTGTAGCAAGAGAACCCATCTAATAAGTATAGGTTTAGCATCTTTCTTTTCCATAAGATATTTAATAGCAGCATGATCAGTGCGAACAGTTACTTTGGAATCAAAAATATAAGTTCTGAACTTATCACAAGCAAATACAACTGCTAAAAATTCTTTTTCAGTGATAGCATAATTTCTCTGGGCATTGTCTAAAGTTTTACTAGCATATTGAATAACATTTAATTTCTTATCAACTCTTTGTCCTAGAACAGCACCTACAGCATAATCACTAGCATCACACATAATTTCAAAGGGTAAATTCCAATCAGGTGGCTGGACAATAGGTGCAGTAATCAAGGCTTTCTTAAGTATTTCAAATTCTTCTACACAATCATCATCAAAGACAAAAGCAACATCTTTTTGTAAGAGATTAGTGAGAGGCCTAGAAATTTTAGATAAGTCTTTAATAAACCTCCTATAGAAACCAACATGACCAAGGAAACTTCTTATACCTTTGATATCTTTAGGACACGACATCTTTTCAATAGCATCTACTTTAGCTTTATCAACTTCAATACCTCTTTCACAAACTTTATGTCCCAAGATAATACCTTCGTTAACCATAAAGTGGCACTTTTCCCAATTCAAGACAAGATTAGTTTGTTCACATCTCTGCAAAACTCGATCAAGGTTGCTCAAGCAATCATCAAAATAAGTTCCATAAACAGAAAAATCATCCATGAAAACCTCAACAATATTTTCACCAAAGTCAAAGAATATAGCAGTCATACAGCTTTGAAAGGTAGCTGGTGCATTGAATAAACCAAAAGGCATATGTCTATAAGCAAAGGTACCGAAAGGGCAAGTAAAAGTGGTTTTCTCTTGATCCTCTTTCGACACAGGTATTTGAGAGAAACCAGAATAACCATCTAGAAAGCAAAAATGAGTATGTTTGGATAGTCTTTCTAGAATTTGATCAATAAAAGGTAGAGGGTAATGATCTTTTCTAGTAGCTTTATTTAGTTTGCATAAATCAATTACCATTCTATTACCTGTAACAATTCTTTGAGGAATCAACTCATTCTTACCATTAGGAACAACAGTAATACCTCCCTTCTTGGGGACACAATGAACATGACTTACCCATTGACTATCAGCAATAGGATAAATTATACCTGCATCCAGAAGCTTTAGTATTTCATTTCCTACCACTTCTTTCATCTTAGGATTTAACCGTCGCTAATGATCAACAACTGGTTTAGCATCTTTTCTCCAATTTAATTTGTGCTGACATAGAGTGGGACTAATGCCCTTAAGATCATCAAGAGTATATCCAATAACGGCACGGTGCTTCTTCAGAGTTTTCAATAATTTCTTTTCTTCATGCTCTCAAAGGTTAGCACTAATAATAATAGGATATATCTTCTTTTCATCAAGATAAGCATATTTGAGAGTATCAGGTAATGGTTTAAGCTCAAACACGGGATCACCCTTAGGTGGAGGAGGATCCCCAAGGATTTCAATAGGTAAATTGTGTTTCAAAATAGGTCCTTGTTCAAAGAATACTTCATCTATTTCCCTTCTTTCATTCATAAACATGTCATTTTCATGGTCTAGCAAATATTGTTCTAAAGGATCATTAGGAGGCACGACAATAGAAGAAAAACCAATAATTTCATCCTTACTAGGCAATTCTTTATCATGGGGTTGTCTACGAAATTTAGAGAAATTAAAGTCATGAGAAATATCCCCTAAACCAACAATAACAATATCTTTCTCGCAGTCTATCTTAGCAATAACTGTATTCAAGAAGGGTCTACCAAATAAAATGGGACAAAAATTATCTTGTGGGGAACCAAGAATAAGAAAATCAATAGGATATTTAATTTTCGCACACAATACTTCAACATCTCTAACAATCCTAATTGGTGATATAGTATCTCTATTAGCAAGCTTAATAGTAACATCAATATCTTCTATCTCAGCAGGTGCAATATCATTCATAATTTCTTTATATAAGGTATAGGGAATTGCACTCACACTAGAACCATCATCACATAAGCCATGATAACAATGATCTCCTATTTTAATAGAAATCACAGGCATGCCAACAACATGTCTATGTTTACCTTTATCGGGTTTGGCAATTCTAGCAGCTTCATCACAGAAATAAATAACATGCCCATCAATATTATCAACCAAGAGATCTTTAACCATAGCAATAATAGGTTCAACTTTAATTTTTTCAGAGGGTGTATGTGTTTTAGTATTATTTTTACGAACCACAGTTGAAGTTTTAGCATGATCCTTTATTCTAACAGGGAAAGGTGGTTTCTCAATACAAGCAGTAGGAACAATAGGATCAACATTATAAGTAATAGTTTTTCTTAAACTTTAATAGGTTCTACTACTTTAACTTCAATGGGAGGATGATATTTAAACCACTTCTCCTTAGGGAGATCAACATGAGTAGCAAAAGATTCCCAAAAGTAAGGTACTATCTCAGAGTCAAGTCCATACTTAGTGCTAAAATCACGAAAAGCATTGGTATCCATAAAAGATTTAACACAATCAAACTTAAGGTTTATACCTGACTCCTTACCTTCGCCGAGATCCCAATATTCAGAGTTGCGTTTAATTCTTTCCAATAAATCCCATTTGAATTCAATATCCTTCTTCATATAGGAACCGGTACAAGAAGTATCGAGCATGGATCGATCATTATGAGAAAGCCGAGCATAATTGTTTTGAATAATAATTTCTCTTGAGAGCTCATGATTGGAGCATGAATATAAAATTGAATTAAGCCCCCCTCCAAGCTTGAGCGATACTTTCTCCTTCACGAGGCCAAAAATTATATATATAATTCCAATCACGATGAACCAGATGAATAGGATAAACTTATGATGAAATTCCAATTTCAATCGGTTGTAGTTCCATGATCCAATATCATCCAATAGCCTATACCATGTTAATGCCTTTCCCTTCAAAGATAAAGGGAAGACCTTCTTCTTGACAACATCCTCGGGAATACCTGCAAGCTTAAATAATCCACAAACTTCATCCACATAGATTAGGTGCATATCAGGCTGTAATGTTCCATCTCCTGCATAAGGATTAGCTAGTAGTTTCTCTATCATACCCGAAGGAATTTCATAATAAATATTTTCAGTAGGTGCAGTACGTTGAGGAGCAACTAATTGTGGTTCCGGTCGAGGTGAAGATACCCCGAACAAACCCCTCAAAGGATTATTTTCCATAGTAACAAGTGATAGTAAATTTCAGCACACTATATAAATGTTCCCTTACCAAATTCCACTTAGCAAAGGTGCTTCACTCCCCGGCAACGGTGCCAGAAAAGAGTCTTAATAACCCACAAGTATAGGGGATCTATCTTAGTCCTTTCGTTAAGTAAGAGTGTCGAACCCAACGAGGAGCAAAAGGAAATGACAAGTGGTTTTCAGCAACGTATTCTCTGCAAGCACTGAAATTATCGGTAATAGACAGTTTTGTGATAAGATAAATCGTAACGGGTAACAAGTAAATAAAGTAACTAAGGTCCAGCAAGGTGGCCCAATCCTTTTTGTAGCAAATGACAAGCCTGGACAAACTCTTATATAAAGCAAAGCGCTCCCGAGGACACATGGGAATTACTGTCAAGCTAGTTTTCATCATGCTCATATGATTCGCGTTCGTTACTTTGATAATTTGGTATGTGGGTAGACCGGTGCTTGAGTGCTGCCCTTCCTTGGACAAGCCTCCCACTTATGATTAACCCCTCTTGCACGCATCCGCAACTACGAAAGAAGAATTAAGGTAAACCTAACCATAGCATGAAACATGTGGATCCAAATCAGCCCCTTACGAAGCAACGCATAAACTAGGGTTTAAGCTTCTGTCACTCTAGCAACCCATCATCTACTTATTACTTCCCAATGCCTCCCTCTAGGCCCAATCAATGGTGAAGTGCCATGTAGTCGATGTTCACATGACACCACTAGAGGGATAACAACATACATCTCATCAAAATATCGAACGAATACCAAATTCACATGACTACTAATAGCAAGACTTCTCCCATGTCCTCAGGAACAAACATAACTACTCACAAAGCATCCGGGAGTTGCACAATCTCATGGTCTAAGGAAAAGATACTTGACATTGGAAAACTTTACCAGGCGAACTACATGATCTTGCGCTATGCATAGGATTGGGTCCTGTCCATCACATCATTCTCCTAATGATGTGATCCCGTTATCAATGACATCCAATGTCCATGGTCAGGAAACCGTAACCATCTATTGATCAATGAGCTAGTCAACTAGAGGCTCACTAGGGACATGTTGTGGTCTATGTATTCACACATGTATTACGATTTCCGGATAACACAATTATAGCATGAACAATAGACGATTATCATGAACAAGGAAATATAATAATAACCATTTTATTATTGCCTCTAGGGCATATTTCCAACAAAACCTAACCATAGCATGAAACATATGGATCCAAATTAGCCCCTTACGAAGCAACGGATAAACTAGGGTTTAAGCTTCTGTCACTCTAGAAACCCATCATCTACTTATTACTTCCCAATGCCTCCCTCTAGGCCCAAAAAATGGTGAAGTGTCATGTAGTCGACGTTCACATGACACCACTAGAGGGATAACAACATACATCTCATCAAAATATTGAACGAATACCAAATTCACATGACTACTAATAGCAAGACTTCTCCCATGTCCTCAAGAACAAACGTAAGTACTCACAAAGCATATTCATAATCATAATCAGGGGAGTATTAATTATCATTAAGGATCTGAACATATGATCTTCCACCGAATAAACCAACTAGCATCAACTATAAGGAGTAATCAACACTACTGGCAACCCACATGTACCAATCTGAGGTTTCAGGACTGATACGTCCATTTTGCATCATGCTTTTATATTGATATTTATTGCATTATGGGTTGTTATTACACATTATGTCACAATACTTATGCATATTCTCTCTTAGTTTACAAGGTTTACATGAAGAGGGAGAATGCTGGCAGGTGGGATTCTGGGTTGGAAAGGGAGCAAATATTAGTGACCTATTTTGCACAGCTCCAAAAGTCCTGAAACTTCACGGAAGCTATTTCTAGAATATACAAAAATATTGAGCGCAAGAAGTTCCATAGGGGTGCCACACCCTGGCCACGAGGGTGGGGGTGCGCCCTACCACCCTAGGCGACGCCCCCCTCGTGGGCCCCCTGGTGGCCCTCCGATGCCCATCTTATGCTATATGGAGTCTTTCATCAAGGAAAAAATCATAAGCAAGCTTTCGGGACGAGACTCCACCGCCACGAGGCGGAACCTTGGTGAACCAATCTAGGGCTCCGGCGGAGTTGTTCTACCAGGGAAACTTCCCTCCGGGAGGGGGAAATCATCACCATCGTCATCACCAATGATCCTCTCATCGGGAGGGGGTCAATCTCCATCAACATCTTCACCAGCACCATCTCATCTCAAACCCTAGTTCATTTCTTGTATCCAATCTTTGTATCCAAACCTCAGATTGATACCTGTGGGTTGCTAGTAGTGTTGATTACTCCTTGTAGTTGATGCTAGTTGGTTTACTTGGTGGAAGATCATATGTTCAGATACATTATGCATATTAATACCCCTCTGATTATGAACATGAATATGCTTTGTGAGTAGTTACGTTTGTTCCTGAGGACATGTGTAACATCCCAAAATTCTAAATTTTGGAATGTTATAATAAATAGATAGATTTGACTGATTGTTTGATTGATTGTCTGAAAGTGAGTGAATTCAAAACCTTTTGAAAGTTAAATGAGAGGGAATAAAAGGACTTTCCCAAACTTTCATTTTTGCATTTTATGCTCTCTGTGAATTCAAATGCTTTTCAAACACAAAACCCTAGAGAGAAGATGACATGACTTCTTCCATTTAAAATGAAAAGGGTGTTTGAAAAATATTTGAATTTCATTTGGAAAATATTCCAATTCTAAAACGTTATGCGACTCAATGATTTTCACGAGAGAAGATAAAATGACTTCTTCAAATTATATGAAATATGAGTTGGGAGTTTCAAAGAATTAAATTCAAAGCCCCTTTGAATTTATTTTCAATTTGGAATAGATCATCATGCATATTTTATTTTCTTGCATTTTGGTCGATCCTAGAAATTTCACGCAACTCAAGGACCCTTGGAGAGAGTTGGAGATTTCGTTATTTTCATATTTGAGAGTTTTCTCGAATTGAAAAGAGGATCATTTGATTTATTTATTTCATCTTCAATTATTTTTCCGTTATCAAAAATATAAGAGAGGGAATAATATGAATTTCCCAAATTTAGGAAAATGAAGATTTAATAAATAGATCAAATTTTGTTTGCCGGAGTTTTATTTGCATTTTATTCGGATAGGGAAAATGCGCGTTTTTGAAAATTTTATTTTAGGTCCGGAGAAAAGTTCATTTTGTTCGGCTCATTTTTAGGAGTCGGGGAAAATTTACTTTAGGTTTTTCGGAGTTCGTTTAGATTTTTTTTGTTTTTTTGTTATTTTTTCTGCGCGTGAGACCGTTTTAAAAAAAAAATCCGCAGCGCATTGGGCCAAAGGCCCAAGCCGCCAAGCCACCGGCCGGCCAGGAGGCCAAGGCCATAGCTAGAGCGCGCACCAGGGAGCCAGGAGCCGCCGTTTCCTTTCTTTCCTAGTCCTAGTAGGACTCTTGTCCTATGTTCGTTTATTCCGTATCTATTTCTAGATCTTTTCCTTTTGTTTCCTAATCCTAGTCTATTTCTTGTCCCCTACCCCAAGCAAAACCCTCCCCTCCCCAATATAAATACCCAAGCACCCCCCCCTCTAAACACATCAAACCAACACCTCTCCTCTCCTCTCCGCCGCCCCACGCCGCGCCGCCACACCCCACGCCGCGCCGCCGCACCACCCAAGCCGCGCCTCACCCCGCGCCTCTCACCCGCGCCGCCGCCCTTGTGCATCGCCACCGCGCCCAACGCCGCCCAACCCCGCGCCCTAGTGCCGCCACCGCCGCCATGCGTCACCGCGCCGCCGCCGCCCTGCGTCAATGCCGCCGTCGCCGCCGTTCGCCGGAGGTACCGCGCCGCGTCTCTTCTTTTCCTCGGTTCGGTTTTTCTTATAAACCGTTCCGATTCTTTTCTTCTCTACCAATTCGTTTTCTCTTCGATTCTTCGCCAAACCATTCCGGTTTTCTAGATCGGTTTTCGTTCTTCTTTCGGACCGTTCGTTTCAACGAACGTGATCACCGATTATCCCCGGTTAACGACGCCCGTTCGTTTAACCGTTCTTCATTTTCTTTCTCGTCAGATTTATTCCGCGATCGCGATCTCAGATCCGATCTTCGTTCTAGTTTATCTTCTCGCCCGTTTATCGGAATCAGGTGATTCAAGCGCCTGGAGTTTCGTCTCAAAACCGCCGTTCCATCTAATCAACTTGAACAAGCTTTTGCTACAGTAAAATTTGACCTAGTTTCAACTTGCTAGAACCGAGTTGTTTTCTTCCGCCGTTTGTTTTTCGTAGTTTGTTCGGTTCGTTCTTTCTTTGCAACCGGAGTTCTTAAGTTGAACTTTCTGGTTCGTTCTCTTGTTTGATTTTTCCCTGTGCATTAGATGAGTACTTATTGTGTGGTTACTATTGCTTGCCTACGATAGATTGACCGGAGTATGACGATTAGATCTATCAAGAGTTTTGAGTGCGCATCATCTTCATCAACATTGCAGGCAAGTTCACACTTTGATCATACCTTTTCTACAACCCATGTTTTATTGCATTAGATCAATCCTCACACATTGCATGATTAGGATCTAATAAATTGTGGGATGGGAAGTAGATGAGGTAGTACCTAATACCTGTATTATTATGAAACCTTTGGGAGTTACTTCGCTTATTATGCCATGCCATGCTAGTAGATGTGGATTGGGTGAGTGATATCCATGACAGATGTGAGATTGATAATTTTAATGGTTTATCTAAGGTGGCAACTTAAACACACATCTGGGTGGATTGAGGCACCTGATGTCTATCAGGACTTGCCTGTTTTTTTTCGGACCGCCACCCAGGCTCAAAGGGATCATAAGATCATTCATGCTAGTAACTTCCGTGTGCAGCCACAAGCCATTATGGGCTCTGGCATAGTTGATTAAGTCGTGCGAACTCTTATAGGGGTAGACTAGCAGATGTAGGGGTATAGGTGGTACGGTCTACTCCATCGTAAGGTGCTAGCACTTCTGAAAGACTATGTCTCGGTCATCCGTCTTCTCAAACACCATGTAGTGCGAGAAACCAAACGGAGGCGATCGAGTCTTGTGGGGAAAAGTGCGCAAACCTCTGCAGAGTAACAAACTAATCATGATTAGCCGTGTCCCCGGTTATGGACAACTTGAGTATCTAGTACTTGAATATCGAGTGAATCTCAACATGTTACTTCTAATTAATGTTGTTGGGTTTTAATGTACTTTTAATTGGGATTGAGAATGCTGTCAACCATTCTCAATGTTTAACAACCACCATGATAGTTAAACAAATTTATTCCTTTGCAGTAGGAAAAAACTGGCTTTATGCAAAACTGTAACCATAGAGCTTTCCACCAGCCAAATATGCATATAGTGATAGCCATTGTTCATTATTCTCTCTATGGTGTGAATTTGCCAGTACATTCAATGTACTGACCCCTTTCGGGCTGCAACGTCTCATGTTGCAGGATGTCTTACGACGAGTAAGTGATACGTTAGGGTTACGATTTCTACACTCAACTTTGCCGTTGGTGTTGATGGGAATCCACAACCTTGTTGCTTCCGCTATAAGGATTGAGGTAATAGTACTTATGTTACTTTATACATGTGATTTACCTCTGTTATAAATCCTTCGAGTATTGTGTGTGTCAGCATACTGATCCAGGGATGACACATAAGCACAGAGACGTGATCCATTCGGGTCGGGTCGCTACAAGATGGTATCAGAGCACATGTTGACTGTAGGACGTGACCCTACAAACTGGCAAGCCAATTGCAAAGATTTTTCTCTACAACTTTCCCTTTCAAAAGATCTTTTACCTCTCTTCTCTTCTGAGCTTATTCAAAATTCTCTTTAGTGAGACCATACCCTTTTCCCCTATTGACCACTCGAAGATTCGACTGATGAGACCACTCCAAGAAGTACAGGATATCAGACCAGTAAGACCATTCGGAATGAAGAGGATTTTACCATACAATATGCTAATGGAAACTACAACGGTTGAAGACTCCGAAGACTAGGAGAATTTGAAGGCTTTGAAGAATTTCCGGATTTGTATGACCTAGGAAGGCACCCCTTATGGAACTTGGCAGACTATGAAACCTGTCAATACCCGGGATCAAGGTGTATCGGAGAAGGACCGGAACATGGAGCATTAGAACTCAAAGTTTTGTCAAGAAAACTCTAAGACAGGAGATATCAATCATGAAATGAAAGCTCATGGCAGTAACATGGGCATAGACATGGCTAACGATGGTGTTATTGCCCGCCTATTCTATTGTCACCATGCGGAGTTAAGCGTGCAGATGCATGGAAGAATTGAATGGTAGAACGCTGAAGGAGCATCTGTCAGCGAAGGATGCAGTTTTAACATAGCTGGTACATCACCAGGATCTGGAATATTACATCAGGAAGTTTAGGAGGGACCTGCAGAAGCAGTATTCGGCAAAGAAGTATTTCGTGAAGAAACTCAGGAACCAGAAGCTGAAGTAGCCAAGCTGGAGAAGCAAAACCCCGAGGTACCAGAGATTCGTCATGAACTGAAGGAAAGTAGAACCACGGCTCAGCCACGGATGTTGAAACCCAAAAGTTTGGAATGCAATTCCAGAATATTCAAGGATGTCACGAGAGACTTCGCATCAATAGAGATTGATCTGGCAAAAGAACTTGAGAAGACAAGCATGATCGGAAGAAGCCATTGGAGGCATGAACAAAGACTTGAAGAGTTTGGAGACGTTGAAGATTCATTGACCTTTAGAAGACCAAACCCCTATTATATACCTACGTTAGATGCGACGTTTGTGAGCTGTCATTTGTTTGATGTTTTTTCGACAGCCACAACAAAAATCTGTCTTTTCAAAACTTTTGTTTGTATTGTGTGCATTCCTCTCTCTTGATCTCTCTTATCTCACCCCAAACCCTTGAACCCAATAGAGGATGAATGGAGATGAGCTTGTATTTTCTGGACCGATGAGTCAATTGGAGACAGACCGATGGATTCAGAACATGGAGGATCATATGGAGAACAACCCTATAGTCGGAAAGGATATGGCCCAGCATGCTCTTCAATGCTTTGAAAGAGGTGCTGCTACTTGGTGGAGGATGTACCAAACCATCAATGGATGGCAAGGAGTAACCACTTGGAAAGAATTTAAGTTGACTTTGCTAAAGTCTCAGTTTGTGTCCCAGAAGTTGAAGCCTTATGGAAAGGATATGAAGAAACCTTGTGCATGCAAGATTTGTGGAGAAATCGGACACACCCATAAGGAACACAAGGATGAATGCCCTAATTGTGAAGGAAGTCACCCAACTGAAGAATGCCCAACTAGACAGATTACTTGTTTCTTGTGTGAAGGGACTACCCACTACCCTGCTCAGTGTCACATTTACCCCATGGTACAAAGAACCATCCAGCAGAAGGAAGAAGAAATGAAAGGAGCCCTCATGGAGATGTTAGAAGAACCTGTGACGAAGGAAGATGTTGAGGACACACACAAAGGAAACAAAATTAAAGCCTGCACCAAGTCATGCTATTCATGTGTAGAAGAAGGTCACATCTCCCAAAATTGTATGAATGGGAATCTAGTAGAATTCCCGACAGAGGAAGTAGAGTATGACCCACTGGAAATAGAAGCCCTGATTGGAATGGAAAAGTCCAGAAAGAGAAGTAGGTTGGATTCCAGGAACAACCCAATTTCCACAAAGAAAGACCTGAGTCATATCACATGTTTCAGGTGCAAAAATTCAGGGCACTACTTCAACG
Source organism: Triticum aestivum (assembly GCF_018294505.1). NCBI lineage: Eukaryota > Viridiplantae > Streptophyta > Magnoliopsida > Poales > Poaceae > Triticum > Triticum aestivum. The sequence continues at coordinate 321,212,776 of NC_057806.1, read as the reverse complement.
ATTGCCCAAGAGGGAAGATAAGGACCCAAGGAGGCTATGTGATCATGAGGAAACCTCGAAACCTGTCAGAAGTAATGTGTTTCCGTTGTAATGGAGCAGGGCACTTTGCCAGAGGTTGTCCGAAGGAGAAGGAGACTTGTGATAAATAGTTGAGTTTGTAACAGAAGTAATATAGTAGTGGTAGTGAGAACATTTTCTTTTATATAGAGGTATTGAATTGAGGCATGTAATGGAAAAACAGGAGATTGTAATGATTTGAGAATTAATAAAGTTAGCCTCGTTGGTACTGATATGGATTTTATGAGTTGCTACTCTATGAAGGAGGATTTTGACCATTTTTGAGGATAAGAGAAATATGGTCTATGGAAGATTTGTGCATTTTAAGGGTGGTAGTACCCTGTAAGAACCTTTGACCCCCAGAAAGGATAAAGATACTCCACTGCATGGATTTTGGGCAAAATGAAATACGAGTTTTGTCTCGATATGTGTGATGCCCCAAGAGTATGTGGGATGAAGTCGGAGACCGACAGTTGTTTGGACCAAATGTGATCAAGGAGTCAGAAGAGAATGTTAAGTTGATTCGAGATAGACTGAAGGTAGCTCAGTCCAGGTAGAAGAGTTATGCAGACTTAAAAACGCAAGGAGGTAGTCTATGAAATTGGAGACAGAGCATGTCTTCATGTGTTCCCTCTGCGAGGAGTTAAACGGATTGGAGTTAAGGGACAGTTAGCCCCGAGGTTTGTAGGACCATACCGAGTTTTGGAGCGTATGGAGAAGTGGCCAACAAGTTGGAGTCACCCGGAGGACTGTCAGGAGTTCAAGATGTGTTTTACGTTTCCCAGTTGAAGAAGTGCCATGCAGAGATGGCCAATATTCCCCTATAAGGACGCTTGACCCTGGAAAGGATAATGATGTTCCATGAAGTGGAATATGGACTTCATAAGTATAAGATTTATCTCGGTATGAGGGATATTCCATGAGGATGAAGAGATGAATTACTATTGGATATAAAGGAGGTATGATGTTGGAAATATGGATCAATGGAAACTCCATGATGAGTCAGAGTAATCATGTCCTAGTTTGGTGCCAAAGGAAGAAAGTCCATACGATTGGATGGAATTAAGAATACTAGGAAGTTGGAAGTTGGACTAATGATCAGTTGCCCGAAGATGAGTTCAAGGATTACAAGTAATGAGATGGGCCATAACCCACAGGCCCCAGGACCTGCCAAGAAGCAAGCACATTCTTGCTGAAGGAAAAAACCCTGGAAGAGGATATACTTGGTCGACAGACGATCTTATAGGAGTTACGCAAAACCTGAAAGTGGTGAAGGAACGATAGATGGTTGTTTGGCTTGCAGAATCTATGGATTTTCCGAACTTGGTTCATCGACAAGAGAAATTCTGCAATGCTTGTGAGGTTGACCGAGTGTTAGTATGCGAGATTCGCTAAACTGTATACATGGTAATGATTTGGGTGCGGGATGGATTGATCACCATACCGACTTACTCTTATTATTCGCCTTGCTATATGGGATGGTAAATCTGAGTGACTTACCTATAGTAGAGAGACGACGATATTAAACCTTGTTAAACCTTAGAATAGTATAGGTATTTTTCCCTTGTACACGGCAGCTGTGCCAACCGTAGGTTATACGGTGAGGATCACACAGACCCATTTCCTGCAGGAGAAACCATAAATTGTTGACCGCCATGAGATATCGATAGTTGTTTAGTCTTGGCGCCAGACCGTCAGCTAAGAAGACCCAATTTCAGAATAACCTTACCAAGATGAAAGGACATAAGAATTAAGGAAAAGGTTATGCCACTACCGAAAGAGCCCAGAGAAGGATTTATCCTGAAGATCTGAGAAGACCGACACTGTTAACAATATGGATGGAGTATATGAGTATTGATGGAGCTGTAACGATGTTTCTAAGGGTGGTAGCATCCCAGACCCCGGAGACGATTGATGGATTTGAGGAGACCCCAAACCCTAACCTTTTCTTGCTAGCCTCTCCGAATCTCGAGGACGAGATTCCTTTTAAGGGTGGTAGGTTTGTAACATCCCAAAATTCTAAATTTTGGAATGTTATAATAAATAGATAGATTTGACTGATTGTTTGATTGATTGTCTGAAAGTGAGTGAATTCAAAACCTTTTGAAAGTTAAATGAGAGGGAATAAAAGGACTTTCCCAAACTTTCATTTTTGCATTTTATGCTCTCTGTGAATTCAAATGCTTTTCAAACACAAAACCCTAGAGAGAAGATGACATGACTTCTTCCATTTAAAATGAAAAGGGTGTTTGAAAAATATTTGAATTTCATTTGGAAAATATTCCAATTCTAAAACGTTATGCGACTCAATGATTTTCACGAGAGAAGATAAAATGACTTCTTCAAATTATATGAAATATGAGTTGGGAGTTTCAAAGAATTAAATTCAAAGCCCCTTTGAATTTATTTTCAATTTGGAATAGATCATCATGCATATTTTATTTTCTTGCATTTTGGTCGATCCTAGAAATTTCACGCAACTCAAGGACCCTTGGAGAGAGTTGGAGATTTCGTTATTTTCATATTTGAGAGTTTTCTCGAATTGAAAAGAGGATCATTTGATTTATTTATTTCATCTTCAATTATTTTTCCGTTATCAAAAATATAAGAGAGGGAATAATATGAATTTCCCAAATTTAGGAAAATGAAGATTTAATAAATAGATCAAATTTTGTTTGCCGGAGTTTTATTTGCATTTTATTCGGATAGGGAAAATGCGCGTTTTTGAAAATTTTATTTTAGGTCCGGAGAAAGTTCATTTTGTTCGGCTCATTTTTAGGAGTCGGGGAAAATTTACTTTAGGTTTTTCGGAGTTCGTTTAGATTTTTTTGTTTTTTTGTTATTTTTTCTGCGCGTGAGACCGTTTTAAAAAAAAATCCGCAGCGCATTGGGCCAAAGGCCCAAGCCGCCAAGCCACCGGCCGGCCAGGAGGCCAAGGCCATAGCTAGCGCGTGCACCAGGGAGCCAGGAGCCGCCGTTTCCTTTCTTTCCTAGTCCTAGTAGGACTCTTGTCCTATGTTCGTTTATTCCGTATCTATTTCTAGATCTTTTCCTTTTGTTTCCTAATCCTAGTCTATTTCTTGTCCCCTACCCCAAGCAAAACCCTCCCCTCCCCAATATAAATACCCAAGCACCCCCCCCCTCTAAACACATCAAACCAACACCTCTCCTCTCCTCTCCGCCGCCCCACGCCGCGCCGCCACACCCCACGCCGCGCCGCCGCACCATCCAAGCCGCGCCTCACCCCGCGCCTCTCACCCGCGCCGCCGTCCTTGTGCATCGCCACCGCGCCCAACGCCGCCCAACCCCGCGCCCTAGTGCCGCCACCGCCGCCATGCGTCACCGCGCCGCCGCCGCCCTGCGTCAACGCCGCCGTCGCCGCCGTTCGCCGGAGGTACCGCGCCGCGTCTCTTCTTTCCCTCGGTTCGGTTTTTCTTATAAACCGTTCCGATTCTTTTCTTCTCTACCGATTCGTTTTCTCTTCGATTCTTCGCCAAACCATTCCGGTTTTCTAGATCGGTTTTCGTTCTTCTTTCGGACCGTTCGTTTCAACGAACGTGATCACCGATTATCCCCGGTTAACGACGCCCGTTCGTTTAACCGTTCTTCATTTTCTTTCTCGTCAGATTTATTCCGCGATCGCGATCTCAGATCCGATCTTCGTTCTAGTTTATCTTCTCGCCCGTTTATCGGAATCAGGTGATTCAAGCGCCTGGAGTTTCGTCTCAAAACCGCCGTTCCATCTAATCAACTTGAACAAGCTTTTGCTACAGTAAAATTTGACCTAGTTTCAACTTGCTAGAACCGAGTTGTTTTCTTCCGCCGTTTGTTTTTCGTAGTTTGTTCGGTTCGTTCTTTCTTTGCAACCGGAGTTCTTAAGTTGAACTTTCTGGTTCGTTCTCTTGTTCGATTTTTCCCTGTGCATTAGATGAGTACTTATTGTGTGGTTACTATTGCTTGCCTACGATAGATTGACCGGAGTATGACGATTAGATCTATCAAGAGTTTTGAGTGCGCATCATCTTCATCAACATTGCAGGCAAGTTCACACTTTGATCATACCTTTTCTACAACCCATGTTTTATTGCATTAGATCAATCCTCACACATTGCATGATTAGGATCTAATAAATTGTGGGATGGGAAGTAGATGAGGTAGTACCTAATACCTGTATTATTATGAAACCTTTGGGAGTTACTTCGTTGCTTATTATGCCATGCCATGCTAGTAGACGTGGATTGGGTGAGTGATATCCATGACAGATGTGAGATTGATAATTTTAATGGTTTATCTAAGGTGGCAACTTAAACACACATCTGGGTGGATTGAGGCACCTGATGTCTATCAGGACTTGCCTGTTTTTTTCGGACCGCCACCCAGGCTCAAAGGGATCATAAGATCATTCATGCTAGTAACTTCCGTGTGCAGCCACAAGCCATTATGGGCTCTGGCATAGTTGATTAAGTCGTGCGAACTCTTATAGGGGTAGACTAGCAGATGTAGGGGTATAGGTGGTACGGTCTACTCCATCGTAAGGTGCTAGCACTTCTGAAAGACTATGTCTCGGTCATCCGTCTTCTCAAACACCATGTAGTGCGAGAAACCAAACGGAGGCGATCGAGTCTTGTGGGGAAAAGTGCGCAAACCTCTGCAGAGTAACAAACTAATCATGATTAGCCGTGTCCCCGGTTATGGACAACTTGAGTATCTAGTACTTGAATATCGAGTGAATCTCAACATGTTACTTCTAATTAATGTTGTTGGGTTTTAATTACTTTTAATTGGGATTGAGAATGCTGTCAACCATTCTCAATGTTTAACAACCACCATGATAGTTAAACAAATTTATTCCTTTGCAGTAGGAAAAAAACTGGCTTTATGCAAAACTGTAACCATAGAGCTTTCCACCAGCCAAATATGCATATAGTGATAGCCATTGTTCATTATTCTCTCTATGGTGTGAATTTGCCAGTACATTCAATGTACTGACCCCTTTCGGGCTGCAACGTCTCATGTTGCAGGATGTCTTACGACGAGTAAGTGATACGTTAGGGTTACGATTTCTACACTCAACTTTGCCGTTGGTGTTGATGGGAATCCACAACCTTGTTGCTTCCGCTATAAGGATTGAGGTAATAGTACTTATGTTACTTTATACATGTGATTTACCTCTGTTATAAATCCTTCGAGTACTATGTGTGTCAGCATACTGATCCAGGGATGGCACATAAGCACAGAGACGTGATCCATTCGGGTCGGGTCGCTACAAGATGGGAGAAGTCTTGCTATTAGTAGTCATGTGAATTTGGTATTCGTTCGATATTTTGATGAGATGTATGTTGTTATCCCTCTAGTAGTGTCAGGTGAACGTCGACTACATGACACTTCACCATTGATTGGGCCTAGAGGGAGGCATTGGGAAGTAATAAGTAGATGATGGGTTGCTAGAGTGACAGAAGCTTAAACCCTAGTTTATCCGTTGCTTCGTAAGGGGCTAATTTGGATCCATATGTTTCATGCTATGGTTAGGTTTACCTTAATACTTCTGTTGTAGTTGTGGATGCTTGGAATAGGGGTTAATCATAAGTGGGAGCTTGTCCAAGTAAGGACAGTGCCCAAGCACCTGTCCACCCACATATCAAATTATCAAACTACCGAGCGTGAATCATATGATTGTGATGAAAACTAGCTTGACGATAATTCCCATGTGTCCTCGGGAGCGCTTTTCTTTATATAAGAAATTGTCCAGGCTTGTCCTTTGCTACAAAAAGTATTGGGCCATCTTGCTGCACTTTATTTACGCTTGTTACTCATTACCAATTACCTTATCACAAAAGTATCTGTTACCGATAATTTCAGTGCTTGCAGAGAATACCTTGCTGAAAACCGCTTATCATTTCCTTCTTCTCCTCATTGGGTTTGACACTCTTACTTATCTAAAGGACTATGATAGATCCCCTATACTTGTGGCTCATCAAGACTCTTTTCTGGCGCCATTACCGGGGAGTGAAGCGCCTTTGGTAGGTGGAATTTGGTAAGGAAAAATTTATATAGTGTGCTGAAATTTAGTGTCACTTGTTACTATGGAACAAATCCTTAGAGGGGTTTGTTCGGGGTATCTTCACCTCGTCCGGAACCAAAATTAGTTACCCCTCAACCTACTGAACCTACTGAAAATGTTTACTTTGAAATTCCTTCGGGTATGATAGAGAAACTGCTAGCTAATCCTTTTGCAGGAGATGGAACATTCCATCCCGACTTACACTTAATCTATGTGGATGAAGTTTGTGGATTATTTAAGCTTGTAGGTATGCCCGATGATGTTATCAAGAATAAGGTCTTCCCTTTATCTTTGAAGGGATATGCATTGACATGGTATAGGCTATGTGATGATATGGGATCATGGGACTACAAACGGTTGAAATTGGAATTCCATCAAAAGTTTTATCCTGTGCATCTAGTTCATCATGATCGTAATTATATATCTAATTTTTGGCCTCGCAAAGGAGAATGCATCGCTCAAGATTGGAGGAGGCTTAAGTCAATGTTATATTCATGCCCCAATCATGAGCTCTCAAGAGAAATGATTATGCAAAAAAAATTATGCTCGGCTTTCTGACAACAATCGCTCCATGCTCGATACTTCTTGTACTAGCTCCTTTATGATGAAGACTATTGAATTCAAATGGAACTTATTAGAGAGAATTAAACACAACTCTCAAGATTGGGATCTCGACGAAGGTAAGGAGTCAGGTATCACACCTAAGTTTGATTGTGTTAAATCTTTTATGGATATCGATGTTTTCCATAAATTTAGCACTAAATATGGACTTGACTCTGAGATAGTAGCTTCTTTCTGTGAATCCTTTGCTACTCATGTTGATCTTCCTAAGGAGAAGTGGTTTAAATAAATCTTCCTATTGAAGTAAAAGTAGTTGCACGTATTAAAGTTGAAGAAAAGACTATCACTTATAATGATACTATTGTTCCTACTGCTTATGTTGAGAAACCACCTTTCTCTGTTAGAATAAAGGATCATGCTAAAGTTTCAACTGTAGTCAACAAAAGTAATATTAGGACACACAAACCCCCTGAGCAAGTTAAAGCTGAACCTAATATTGCTATGGTTAAAGATCTCTTGGCCGATAATATTGATGGGCATGTTATTTACTTTTGTGATGAAGCTACTAGAATTGCTAGGCCTGATACTAAAAATAAACATAGACCTGTTGTAGGCATGCCTGTTATTTCTGTTAAAATAGGAGATCATTGTTATCATGGCTTGTGTGATATGGGTGCTGGTGCTAGTGCAATACCTATTTCATTATACAAAGAAATTATGCATGATATTGCACCACATGAGATAGAAGATATCGATGTTACCATTAAGCTTGCTAATAGAGATACTATTTCACCAATTGGGATTGTTAGAAATGTTGAAGTCTTGTGTGGGAAGGTTAAATATCCTACTGATTTTCTTGTTCTTGGTTCCCTAGAAGATAGCTTCTGTCCCATTATATTTGGTAGACCCTTCTTGAATACTGTCAATGCTAAGATAGACTGCAATGAGGATATTATTTCTGTTGGTTTAGGGGATTTGTCTCATGAGTTTAATTTTGCTAAATTTCGTAGACAACCCCATGATAAAGAATTGCCTAGTAAAGATGAAATTATTGGTCTTGCTTCTATTGTCGTGTCTCCTACTGATCCCTTAGAACAATATTTGCTAGACCATGAAAATGATATGTTCATGAATGAAAGAAGGGAAATAGATGAAGTATTCTTTAAACAGGGACCTATTCTGAAACACAATTTGCCTGTTGAAATCCTAGGGGATCCTCCTCCACCCAAGGGTGATCCCATGTTTGAGCTTAAACCATTACCTAATACTCTTAAATATGCTTATCTTGATGAAAAGAAAATATATCCTGTTATTATTAGTGCTAACCTTTCAGAGAAGGAGGAAGAGAAATTAATGAAAACTCTGAAAAAGCACTGTGATGCTATTGGGTATACTCTTGATGATCTTAAGGGCATTAGTCCCACTCTATGTGAACACAAAATAAATTTGGAGGAAGACGCCAAACCAGTTATTGATCATCAACGACGGCTAAATCCTAAGATGAAAGAAGTGGCAAGAAAGGAAATGTGAAAGCTCCTTGAGGCAGATATAATTTATCCCATTGCTGATAGTCAGTGGGAAAGTCCCGTCCATTGTGTCCCTAAGAAGGGAGGTATTACGGTTGTTCCTAATGATAAGGATGAATTGATCCCGCAAAGAATTATTACAGGTTAGGATGGTAATTGATTTCCACAATTTAAATAAGGATACTAAAAAGATCATTACCCTTTGACTTTATTGATCAAATGCTAGAAAGATTATACAAACATACGCATTTTTGCTTTCTAGATGGTTACTCTGGCTTCTCTCAAATACCTGTGTCAGCTGATGATCAATCAAAGACCATTTTTACTTGCCCTTTTGCTACTTTTGCTTATAGACGTATGCCTTTTAGTTTATGTAATGCACCTGCTACCTTTCAAAGATGCATGATGGCTATATTTTCTAACTTTTGTGAAAAGATATGTGAGGTTTTCATGGACGATTTCTCCATTTATGGATCCTCTTTTGATGATTGCTTGAGAAACCTTGATCGAGTTTTGCAGAGATGCGAAGAAACTAATCTTGTTCTGAATTGGGAGAAATGCCACTTTATGGTTAATGAAGGTATTGTCTTGGGGTATAAAATTTCTGAAAGAGGCATTGAAGTTGATAAGGCTAAAGTTGATGCTATTGAAAAGATGCCATGTCCCAAGGACATTAAAGGTATAAGAAGCTTCCTTGGTCACGCCGGTTTTTATAGGAGGTTCATTTAGGACTTCTCAAATCTATTACAAAAAGATATTCCTTTTGTCTTTGATGATGATTGTGTAGAAGCATTTGAAATACTTAAGAAAGCATTGATTTCTGCACCTATTGTTCAGCCACCTGTTTGGAATTTACCCTTTGAAATTATGTGTGATGCTAGTGATTATGCTGTAGGTGTTGTTCTAGGGCAAAGAGTTGATAAGAAATTAAATGTTATTCAATATGCTAGTAAAACTCTAGACAATGCCCAGAGAAATTATGCTACTACTAAAAAGGAATTCTTAGCAGTTGTATTTGCTTGTGATAAGTTCAGACCTTATATTGTTGATTCTAAAGTAAGTATTCACACTGATCATGCTGCTATTAAATACCTTATGGAAAAGAATGATGCTAAACCTAGACTTATTAGATGGGTTCTCTTGCTACAAGAATTTGATTTGCATATTATTGATAGAAAGGGAGCTGAGAACCCCGTTGCAGACAACTTGTCTAGGTTAGAAAATGTTCTAGATGACCCACTACCTATTGATGATAGCTTTCCTGATGAAAAATTAAATGTCATAAATGCTTCTCGAACTGCTCCATGGTATGCTGATTATGCTAATTATATTGTTGCTAAATTTATACCACCTAGTTTCACATACCAGCAAAAAAAAGTTCTTCTATGATTTGAGACATTACTTTTGGGATGACCCACATCTTTTTAAAGAAGGAGTAGATGGTATTATTAGACATTGTGTACCTGAGCATGAACAGGAACAGATCTTACGCAAGTGTCACTCCGAGGCTTATGGAGGACACCATGCTGGAGATAGAACTGCACATAAGGTATTGCAACCCAGTTTTTATTGGCCTACTCTCTTCAAGGATGCTCGTAAGTTTGTCTTTTCTTGTGATGAATGTCAAAGAATTGGTAATATTAGTAGACGTCAAGAAATTCCTACGAATTATTCACTTGTTGTTGAACCATTTGATGTTTGGGGCTTTGATTATATGGGACCTTTTCCTTCCTCTAATGTGTATACACATATTTTAGTTGTTGTTGACTATGTTACTAAGTGGGTAGAAGCTATTCCAACTAGTAGTGTTGATCATAACACCTCTATTAAGATGCTTAAAGAAGTTATTTTCCCGAGGTTTGGAGTCCCTATATATTTAATGACTGATGGTGGTTCACACTTTATTCATGGTGCCTTTCGTAAAATGCTTGCTAAGTATGATGTTAATCATAGAATTGCATCTCCTTATCACCCACAGTCTAGTGGTCAAGTAGAATAGAGTAACAGAGAGCTCAAATTAATTTTGCAAAAGACTGTTAATAGATCTAGAAAGAATTGGTCCAAGAAACTTGATGATGCATTATGGGCCTATAGAACTGCATATAAAAATCCTATGGGCATGTCTCCGTATAAAATGGTTTATGGTAAAGCATGTCACTTACCTCTTGAATTAGAACATAAGGCATATTGGGCTATTAAAGAGCTCAACTATGACTTCAAACTTGATGGTGAGAAGAGGCTTTTTGACATTAGCTCACTTGATGAATGGAGAACCCAGGCTTATGAAAATGCCAAGCTGTTTAAAGAAAAAGTTAAAAGATGGCATGATAAAAGGATACAAAAGCGTGAGTTCAACGTAGGTGATTATGTATTGCTATACAACTCTCGTTTAAGATTTTTTGCAAGCAAACTTCTCTCTAAATGGGAAGGTCCTTACGTTATCGAGGAGATCTATCGTTCCGGTGCCATAAAAATCAACAACTTCAAAGGCACAAATCCGAAGGTGGTGAACGGTCAAAGAATTAAACATTATATCTCAGGTAATCCTATAAATGTTGAAACTAATATTATTGAAACCGTGACCCCGGAGGAATACATAAGGGCCACTTTCCGGAACGTTTCAGACTCCGAAAAGGAATAGGTACATGGTACGGTAAGTAAACTGACTCCAAAACAGTTCTAATGGCAATTTTTCTCCCTTTTGGAATATTTAAGAAAATAGGAAAATAAGAAGCAGACCGGAAAGGACACGGGGCTTCCACGAGGGTGGAGGGCGCGCCCTACCTCCCTGGGCACGCCCCCTGCCTCGTGGGCACCTCGTGCATTCTCCGGACTCCGTTTTCTTGCACGATACTCCTTTTGGTCGGTAAAAAATCATTATATAATCCCCCGAAGGTTTTGACCACCGTATCATGCAAATATCTCTTGTCTTTGTTTCGAGCTATTTTTCTGATAGATCTAGGTTGTCATGTCGTCTTCAAGTGCCCCCAAGGACAAGTTCTTCGAGAAGGTCATCAACCCCTACCTCGCGGAGGTGCTGCAACACCCTCAAACCATTGAGATGTGTGAGGGGTTGTTGCACATCCGAGATGTTGAGGGACCAAGGAGGACCGGAAGCATGGAGGAAAGGCTCGAGGCATTGGAGCAACAAGTTTTCAAGTGTTAGGAGAGGGTGGAGCGTGGACTCGACTCCAATCACATTATGATCACGGAGTTCACCAACAAACACAAGCTGGACGTCAAGGACATTGGGGAGGCCATCTTCAAGCTTCATGAGAAAATCGAGCACCTCCAAGCCCAGATCTATGACCTGCAAAATCAAAACTATGAGTATGAATATAGATTCAAGAGGATGAGTTTGGCTGCAGATTTGAGGATTCAGGAGATTCGATCATCCTTCTATGATGGTGAGCCTATGCCTTGGAAGAGGGACGACAAGCCTACATCATCAACAACTCCACCTTCTTCACCAACAAAGAAGAACTGAGTATCTGGTATGGGCACCCCCCTTGGCAACTACCAAGCTTGGGGGAGTGCTCCGGTATCGTATCACCATCACTTTTATCTTTACCGTTTTTCTTAGTTCGATCCTTTTGATAATATCTTGATCAAGTAGAATAAAGCTTTAGTATGATCTAGTTGTGAGTTTTGCTTTATGATCCCTCTATGTAATCGAGTCCGTGAGCTATATAATAAAGATTAGTGTTGAGTCAAGGGCTTGATTATTTTGCTATGATCTTGAGGGAATTAAATAAAATAAAAGAGAAGAAATAAAGAGATCATAAGGATCTTATGGAGAGTAATGAGCTCACATATAAAGAGTATGATGAATAAAAGTTGTTGAGAGTTGACAAACATAGTTTTGGTCATTGTTGCAATTAATAGGAAGTAATAAAGAAAGAGAGGTTCACATATAAATACACTATCTTGGACATCTTTTATGATTGTGAGCACTCATTAAAGTATGACATGCTAAGAGTTGACGTTGGACAAGGAAGACAACGTAATGGGTTATGTTTTCTTTCATCTGAGATAAATTATATTGTCATGGATCATCCAACATGTTGAGCTTGGCTTTCCCTCTCATGCTAGCCAATTTCCTTGCACCAAGTAGAGATACTACTTGTGCTTCCAAATATCCCTAAACCCAGTTTTGCCATGAGAGTCCACCATATCTACCTATGGATTGAGTAAGATCCTTCAAGTAAGTTGTCATTAGTGCAAGCAATAAAAATTGCTCTCTAAATATGTATGACTTGTTATTGTGGAGAAAATAAGCTTTATACGATCTTGTGATATGGAAGAAATAAAAGCGACGGACTGCATAATAAAGGTCCATATCACAAGTGGCAATATAAAATGACGTTCTTTTGCATTAAGATTTTGTGCATCCAACCATAAAAGTGCATGACAACCTCCGCTTCCCTCTGCGAAGGGCCTATCTTTTACTTTTATCTTCTACCTTACATAAGAGTCATGGTGCTCTTCACCTTTCCTTTTTACATTTTATCCTTTGGCAAGCACAATATGTTGGAAAGATCATGATATATATAGCTAATTGGATGTGAGTCTCCATGAACTATTATTGTTGACATTACCCTTGAGGTAAAACATTGGGAGGCAAAACTATAAGCCCCTATCTTTCTCTGTGTCCGATTAAAACTTCATACCCATAAATATTGCGTGAGTGTTAGCAATTGTGAAAGACTAAAAGATGGTTGAGTATGTGGACTTGCTGAAAAGCTCTTATATTGACTCTTTCCTATGTTATGATAAATTGCAATTGCCTCAATGACTCAGATTAGAGTTTGTTGGTTCTCAATGAAGTTTATGATTCATACTTGAAATTGTGATTGAATTGTTACTTTAGCATAAGAGATCATATGACAATATATACAAATGTTGTTGTGCTAAGAATAATGGAGAAGTGTCATGTAGTCGATGTTAACATAACACCACTAGAGGAGAGACAACATACATCTCATCAAAATATCGAGCGAATACCAAATTCACATGATTACTTATAACAAGACTTCTCCCATGTCCTCAGGAACAAACGTAAATACTCACAAAGCATATTCATAATCATAATCAGGGAAGTATTAATTATCATTAAGGATCTAAACATATGATCTTCCATCGAATAAACCAACTAGCATCAACTACAAGGAGTAATCAACACTACTAGCAACCCACAGGTACCAATCTGAGGTTTCGGGACTGATACGTCCATTTTGCATCATGCTTTTATATTGATATTTATTGCATTATGGGTTGTTATTACACATTATGTCACAATACTTATGCCCATTCTCTCTTATTTTACAAGGTTTCCATGAAGAGGGAGAATGCTGGCAGCTGGGATTTTGGGCTGGAAAGGGAGCAAATATTAGAGACCTATTCTGCACAGATCCAAAAGTCCTGAAACTACACGAAAGCTATTTCCAGAATATATAAAAAATACTGAGCGCAAGAAGTTCCAGAGGGGGGCCACACCCTGGCCACGAGGGTGGGGGCGCGCCCTACCCCTTGGGCGCGCCCCCTGCCTCGTGGGCCCCCTGATGGCCCTCCGATGCCCATCTTCTGCTATATGGAGTCTTTCGCCGAGGAAAAAAATCATAAGCATGCTTTCGGGATGAGATTCCGCCGCCACGAGGCGGAACCTTGGCGGAACCAATCTAGGGCTCCGGTGGAGCTGTTCTGCCGGGGAAACTTCCCTCCGGAAGGGGGAAATCATCACCATCGTCATCACCAACGATCCTCTCATCAGGAGGGGGCCAATCTCCATCAACATCTTCACCAACACCATCTCATCTCAAACCCTAGTTCATCTCTTGTATCCAATCTTTGTATCCAAACCCCGGTTTGGTACCTGTGGGTTGCTAGTAGTGTTGATTACTCCTTGTAGTTGATGCTAGTTGGTTTACTTGGTGGAAGATCATATGTTCATATCCATTATGCATATTAATACCCCTCTGATTATGAAAATGAATATGCTTTGTGAGTAGTTATGTTTGTTCCTGAGGACATGGGAGAAGTCTTGCTATTAGTAGTCATGTGAATTTGGTATTCGTTCAATATTTTGATGAGATGTATGTTGTTGTCCCTCTAGTCGTGTCATGTGAACGTCGACTACATGACACTTCACCATTTTTTGGGCCTAGAGGGAGGCATTGGGAAGTAATAAGTAGATGATGGGTTGCTAGAGTGACAGAAGCTTAAACCCTAGTTTATCCGTTGCTTCGTAAGGGGCTAATTTGGATCCATATGTTTCATGCTATGGTTAGGTTTTGTTGGAAATATGCCCTAGAGGCAATAATAAAATGGTTATTATTATATTTCCTTGTTCATGATAATCATCTATTGTTCATGCTATAATTGTGTTATCCGGAAATCGTAATACATGTGTGAATACATAGACCACAACATGTCCCTAGTGAGCCTCTAGTTGACTAGCTCATTGATCAATAGATGGTTACGGTTTCCTGACCATGGACATTGGATGTCATTGATAACGGGATCACATCATTAGGAGAATGATGTGATGGACAGGACCCAATCCTATGCATAGCGCAAGATCGGGTAGTTCGTCTGGTAAAGCTTTTCTAATGTCAAGTATCTTTTCCTTAGACCATGAGATTGTGCAACTCCCGGATACTGTAGGAATACTTTGGGTGTGCCAAACGTCACGACGTAACTGGGTGACTATAAAGGTGCACTACGGGTATCTCCGAAAGTGTCTGTTGGGTTGGCACGAATCGAGACTAGGATTTGTCACTCCGTATGACGGAGAGGTATCTCTGGGCCCACTCAATAAGAGATCATCATAATGAGCTCAATGTGACTAAAGGTTGGTCACGAGATGATGTGTTAGGGAATGAGTAAAGTGACTTGCCGGTAACGAGATTGAACGAGGTATTGGAATACCGACGATTGAATCTCGGGCAAGTAACGTACCGATTGACAAAGGGAATTGTATACGGGATTGCTTGAATCCTCGACATCGTGGTTCATCCGATGAGATCATCGTGGAACATGTGGGAGCCAACATGGGTATCCAGATCCCGTTGTTGGTTATTGGCCGGAGAGTTGTCTCGGTCATGTCTGCATGGTTCCCGAACCCGTAGGGTCTACATACTTAAGGTTCGATGATGCTAGGGTTATTAGGAAGACTTGTATGTGATTACCAAATGTTGTTCGGAGTCCCGGATGAGATCCCAGACGTCACGAGGAGTTCCGGAGTGGTCCGGAGGTGAAGATTTATATATAGGAAGTTGTCATACGGTCACCGGAAAGGTTCGGGGGCATATCGGCATTGTACCGGGGCCACCGGAGGGCTTCCGGGGGTCCACCGGGAGGGGCCACCTCTCTCGGAGGGCCTCATGGTCCATAGAGGAAATGGGACCAGCCCCAAGTGGGCTTGGCGCACCCCCCCTTGGGCCCATGCGCCTAGGGTTGGGGGGAAAACCCTAGAGGGGGCGCCCCCCTTGCTTGGGGGGCAAGCCACCCCCCTTGGCCGCCGCCCCCCTCTAGATCTCACCTAGAGGGGGCCGGCCCCCTTCCTCCTTCCCCTATAAATAGAGGGGCAAGGGGAGGGCTGCACACCACATCCAAGGCACAGCCCCTCCCCTCCCCAACACATCTCCTGCTCCGTTAAAGCTTGGCGAAGCCCTGCCGGAGTACTGCTGCTCCACCACCACCACGCCGTCGTGCTGTTGTTGGAGCTCTCTTCCTCAACCTCTCCCTCCTCCTTGCTGGATCAAGGCGCGGGAGATGTATCCGCTCCGTACGTGTGTTGAACGCGGAGGTGCCGTCCGTTCGGCGCTAGGATCATCGGTGATTTGGATCACGACGAGTACGACTCCATCAACCCCGTTCTCTTGAACGCTTCCGCTCGCAATATACAAGGGTATGTAGATGCACTCCTCTCCCTCTCATTGCTAGATGACTTCATAGATTGATCCTGGTGATGCATAGAAAATTTTTGAATTTCTGCTACGATCCCCAACAGTGGCACATGAGCTAGGTCTATGCGTAGTTTCTATGCACGAGTAGAACACAAGTTGTTGTGGGCGTCGATTTTGTCAATTTACTTGTAGTTACTAGTCTTATCTTGATTCGTCGGCATCGTGGGATGAAGCGGCCCGGACCGACCTTACACGTACATTACGTGAGACTGGTTCCACCGACTGACATGCACTAGTTGCATAAGGCCAAAAGGATGTGATGAATGATATATGTGATGTATGAGATTGATCATGTTCTTGTAATAGGAATCACGACTTGCATGTCGATGAGTATGACAATCGACAGGAGCCATAGGAGTTGTCTTAATTTATTTATGACCTGCGTGTCAACATAAATGTCATGTAATTACTTTACTTTATCGCTAACCGTTAGCCATAGTAGTAGAAGTAATAGTTGGCGAGATAACTTCATGAAGACGCGATGATGGAGATCATGATGAAGGAGGTCATGGTGTCATGCCGGTGACGATGATGATCATGGCGCCCCGAAGATGGAGATCAAAAGGAGCAAAATGATATTGGCCATATCATGTCACTATTTGATTGCATGTGATGTTTATCATGTTTTACATCTTATTTTCTTAGAACGACGGTAGCATAAATAAGATGATCCCTCGCAATAATTTCAAGAAAGTTGTCAGGACCCCAACTCAATGCCACATCGATCTAGCATGTAACACCTCATATCACTTTGCGGCCTCACGCACGGTATCCCCACGGGTGTCGCCTTACCTTTGCCCGAGACCGTTTGCGCATTTTGGCACACGTATATGATGGTGTCGCTAGCATCCATATGATAAAGAGCCCGGGCTGACATGGCTAGTCGTAAACCCAGAGTGGCACTAACTTACAGGGACAGGCATCCATGACCCAGCATCGAACGTGTCGGTCATCAGCGAGTGAATCCAGGATGTAGCACTGGGCTAACAGGACTCCGGTGAACCGGGCTGTAGCGGGCTAGCAGGACTCCGGTATTCATCGCGTGACATTTCCCCGAAAGGACAGACACAGGATCGAAGAAGGACACATGCCGGCCAGCCTAGGTGTTCCGGAGCAGTAGCAAGCTACCAGGGCTCAGTGGAAGCACTAGGAGGCATTTCCCGGTAAGAGAGACTACTAAGGATAAACAACTAGATAGTCAGATCCCACACATAGCAATACACATTACACGTACGCATAACATGCAAGTATGTGTTGTACAACATGGCATCACAGCATAACTCAACAACGCAAATAGATAAAGGCTCAGAAGAGCCATCATAGCATTATTACAAACAGGGGTCACATGACCCAACAGTCAGAGCAGTCAAGCAACAAACGGAAGCATTACCTGTCTGAGTACAGACATCTATAAATGAAAAAGGCTGAAAGCCTGACTATCTACAACATCCAATCAAGATCGTAGCTGAGGTACTAGCTACTAGTCGAAGTCCACGAGAACACTAGTAAGACCGAAGTCTCCGCTGCAAAAGCATAAATGAAGCAACATGAGTACAAAGGTACTCAGCAAGACTTACATCAGATCCTATCGTACATGCATTTGTATCAAGAGGGTAATGTGGGGTTTAGTTGCAGCAAGCCAGCTTTGACTCTGTGGCTATCCTGTTCTACGACTACCAGAAACTCTGGAGGTGAGACAACGTACACGAGTCCACTAATCACCATACAATACACTACTATGGATTCATCCCCGTCTCCCTACGAGAAGGCCATCCATAGCACTCACACTTGTCTTGACCATTTTATGGTATCCATTTCAAGTTGTCTATGTACCATGTAAGCATCCAAGAAGTCCATAACCGCAGACTCGGCTATTCGAATAGATCATGTTAACCCTGCAGGGGTGTACTTCTTCACACACGCTCTCGCCACTTACCGCCATGTACACGTCATGTATCTCGGCAACCTTCAAGCGGAAGCCTGGCGAGGGTGTCGGCCACGACCTGACTAATCACACAAGACTCTAATCCAGGTTTATCGCCTATTCGGGTTCCATCCGCAAGGAGATCCGGCCGGGGTTTCACTCACGGCCCCAAATGATGTGTACAGGGTTCCCAAGCCCACCTCGCCGGATGGATCTACGCTTGGTACACCGTGCCACTTGTGCCTAGTCTGTCCCAAGCCCACCTGGCCGGGTGCCACTTGGTAGACTACTAACACTGCCTACAAACACCAGAAACTAGTTGCGACTCCTGGACAGAGATCAAGTTGGTTAATAAGTCGAGAGGGCTTGGAGCGCCCGGAGCCCAATGTGTGGTAGTATCGAGTCATTGGACAACATACATAGAACTCAGTGCTTAAGGACGGATCCAGTGAGACAACCCACCATGTACTCCTACATGGCCTCTCACCGCTACCTTTACCAAATCGTGTTCACACACTTAACTCTCAGCACCAGAACATATCGTAACACTCCAATTCATTCCCAATGAATCAGACCTGACCCAACTCTAAGCAATAGCAGGCATAGCATGGTAGGAACACATCAGTGGCTTCAATCAACTCCTACACATGCTAGTGGGTTTCAACTATTTACTGTGGCAATGACAGGTCATGCAGAGGAATGGGTTCAACTACCGCAGCACAAAGTAGCAGATGAATCGCTGTTGTCCTAATGCAATAACTGAGAGCAGGAGCGAGAGAGTAGGATTGTATCGGAATGAACAAGGGGGTTTGCTTGCCTGGTAAATCAACAGAGGAGGCACTGCTTCACAGACAGGTACTCTGGAACGGTCTCCGGAGCAAGACCTATCGAGAAGGAACGGTGCCGGCAATCAATACACAATCATATGCAACAATATGATGCATGAACATGGCATGTAGACGTGATGTTGTTTGAGCTAATGCAACTAGTATTCATTTGGATTGAAGTCCATTTGAACAAAGGTTCAAATGCAACTCCAAAATAAGCTCTTAATATGCCATAATGTGTTTTCTCATATTCAGCATGTATAAGTTGGTTTGTCATGCATGAAACTAGTACAGATGGAAAGATTGCATTTTTCTGATAATTTTTCATATATAAATTATTTTAATCTGAGCTACGGTTGAATTGTTATGAATTTTTGAAGTTTAAAACAGTTTCTGGAATTTTCTGATTAAAGTTAAATCCAGAAATCATATATTGCGCCAGCATGACGTCAGCACGACGTCAGCGGTCAACGGCGGCTGGCTGGGGTCAAACCTGACGTGTGGGGTCCACACGTCAGTGACAGGGGGTTAAACAGGGTTAGTTTAATCCTAATTAAAAGATTAGTGGCACTGGGGCCCACTGTCAGTGTCAGGGTTAATTAACAGAGTTGATTAAATTTAAACTAATCCTAAACTCGAATTAGCAGGGATGGGCCCCACTGTCATTGAGCCAGGGGAGGTCAAACCCCCTGGTCAACCGGGGCTAATACGCCGGCGTTTAGCCGCCGGCGGCAGCAAACGCGGCGGAGGGCGCGGGATTTCCACTCCGGCGCCCAATCGAGCAGCGGAAGGCACGCGCGGGAAGCTGGGGCTCGCGCGCACCCACTGGTGCCCTCCGTTTCACCGGAGATGGCCTAGATCGACAGTAGCGACCACTTGGGCGGCGGCCGGAGTTCGGGCGCGAGCGGGATCGGGCTGCGGGGCACGGGGAGGCCACCTGAGGGGCTCGGCGGCACCCTCGTGGCACCGGGAGCGCGAAGGGATGCTCGGTTTGGGCGGAGGCGGGCCGAGACGGCGACGGCAACATGGACGGCGACGAGAGGCTTCGGCCGTGGTGGGGAACGGTGCTACGGCGCGGGAACAAAGGGGAGAAGAGAGGGAAACGGCGGCGGAGCTCACCGCGGATCCAACGGCGTCGTCGGCGAGCTCGGGGAAGGCTTGGGGCAGCCGGAGCGACGACGGCGATCTCGTCGGCCGGAGCTTGAAGACGACGGCGATTGCGATGGAGCGGAGCTCGCCTGGGTTGCTTGCTCGGTGAGGAGGGAGAGGGGGTCGCGGCGGAGCTCGTGGACTCTACGGAGGGGCGAGGGGACGGCGGGGAGCGCGTCGGTGGTGAGCTGCGGCGGCGGCAGTGCTTCGGGTGAGAAAGAGAGAGAGCAGGGGGAGAGAAGGAGGGCGAGGGAGAGTGCGAGGGGGTCGGGGTGGCTGCGTGGCGTCGTCCGGGGCATCGAGGGCGACGAGAAGGCCGCCAGGCAGGCAGGGAGGGAGGTGGCGTGGCGCGGTGGCGCGCGCGCGCGCCGGGCACGCTCCCCTCCCTCTGTCGAGGACGAAGACGACAGAGGAGGAGGCGGGCTGGGCCGCCTGCTGGCTGGGCCGGCCTGCTGCGGCTGGGCTGCACAGGGGGAGCCCCAGGTAAGCTCTCCTTCTTTTATTTTTTGTTTTCTAATTTTTCTGACATTTGTTTTGATTTAGTAATAATACTAAATCAATTTATTTACTTATGCCAATTTTTGCAGGGGCTAACTATATTATTCCAGAGCTCCTTTATAAATGGCATAATTTTTGGACCATATTTCATATATATAACAATATATATCCAAAGCAAATAATTATCGGATTAATCCAAATGGCCAAAATTAAATATCCATGAGCTCCTAAAAATATTGGTTTGATTTTTATCTCTGTCCAATATTTTCAGAGAGCAACATGAGCATTTTCTTGGACCCTTTTGGAGAAATTTTTATTTGGGTCATTTTCAAAAATGATTCTGAGGGTTCCACCAATCCTCATTTCAAATTTAAATGAGATTTAAACATGATGCACAAATGACTAGCTAGTCTAGGTCATACCAGACTAGGGATGTGACAACTCGCCCCCACTTGAAAGAATCTCGTCCCGAGATTCAGGGGTCGACGGAAAGAAAGCGGGGTACTCCAATCGAAGACGATCTTCTCGTTCCCAAGTAGCTTCTCTCTCGGAATGATGAGACCACTGAACTTTGAGAAACTTGATGTTCTGACGTCGAGTGACACGCTCTGCTTGATCAAGAATGCGAACCGGGTACTCTCGGTAGGTGAGGTTATCTTGGAGATCAAGCGTTTCGTGGTCCACTCCGCGGATGGGATCCGAGAAGCAACGCCTGAGTTGAGAGACGCGGAAGACATCATGAATTCGAGAAAGATGTGGGGGTAGTTCCAATTGATAGGCAACCTCTCCTCGTTTAGCGAGAATACGAAAAGGACCAATGTAACGAGGAGCCAACTTGCCCTTGATACCGAAACGATGGGTACCCTTCAAAGGAGTAACCCGAAGGTAAGCTTGGTCGCCAATTTCATAAGTCATATCCTTATGATGACGATCGTACTGGCTTTTCTGACGAGACTGGGCTGTTTTCAAATTCTCACGAATGATGCGAACTTGCTCTTCTGCCTCCTGGATCATATCCGGTCCAAAGAATTGTCTTTCACCGGTTTCTGACCAGTTCAAAGGTGTTCGACATCTTCGTCCATAGAGAACCTCAAAAGGAGCTTTCTTGAGGCTGGATTGATAGCTATTGTTATAAGCAAACTCGGCAAAAGGAAGACATTTCTCCCAATCCATACCGAATGAGATAACGCAAGCTCTAAGCATGTCTTCGAGAATTTGGTTGACCCGTTCCACCTGACCACTTGATTGAGGGTGGAAAGCGGTACTGAAAGAAAGATGGGTTCCCATGGCAGTTTGGAAACTCTCCCAAAAATGAGAAGTGAAAAGACTGCCACGGTCTGAATTGATCTCTAGTGGAACACCATGAAGTGACACTATTCGAGAAATATATAAGTCAGCGAGCTGACTAGCGGTGATACTCTCTCGAACAGGTAGGAAGTGCGCCACTTTGGAGAGACGATCAACGACTACGAAGATAGCATTATTCCCTCTCTTGGTCCTGGGAAAGCCGGTGATGAAGTCCATACCAACTTTATCCCACTTCCATTCAGGAATAGCTAAGGGCTGAAGGGTGCCAGCAGGTCTTTGATGCTCTGCCTTAACGCGACGACAAACGTCACAGTTAGCAATGAACTCAGCGATTTCTCTCTTCATCCTAGTCCACCAGAACCTCTGGCGTAGGTCCTGATACATCTTAGTACTACCGGGATGAATCGTGAGAGGAGATTCATGCGCCTCCTTAAGAATCAGTTGTCGAAGATGTTGATTCTTGGGAACCACCAAGCGATTCTCAAAGAAAACAACACCACGATCATCCATAGTGAAACATCCACCAACTCCCTTCTTAATGTTTCTCTTGATCCGGGAAATTCCTGTGTCTTGCTTTTGAGCTGCGATAATCTGATCCTTAAGATCAGGTTTCGCCACCAGGGTAGAAAGGAATCCGTGAGGAGCAATGTGAAGATTAAGCTTACAGAATTCCTCATGGAGAAGTGGTTGGCCTTGCTGCAACATGAGATTGTTGCAATAGGATTTACGGCTTAGAGCATCAGCCATGACATTGGCTTTGCCTGGGGTGTAGGTAATCCCTAAATCATAATCTGTGATCAACTCCAACCAACGTCTTTGCCTAAGGTTTAGGTCTGGTTGGGTGAAGATATACTTGAGACTCTGGTGATCGGTGTAGATCTCGCAACGTTTACCAAGAAGGTAATGTCGCCAGGTCTTGAGTGCATAGACTACGGCTGCAAGCTCTAGATCATGTGTAGGATAATTATCCTCATGTGGATGCAACTGTCGAGATGCATAGGCAATCACATGACGATCCTGCATAAGAATGCAACCTAGTCCCTGTCGTGAGGCATCGCAGTAGATAATAAAGTCTTTAGTGAAATCCGGTGGCACAAGTATGGGAGCAGAAGTCAGGCGCCTTTTCAGTTCCTGAAAACTGTGTTCACACTGTGGGGACCACTCAAACTTTTTATCTTTCTTGAGAAGTTCCGTGAGGGGTTTGGCTACTTTGGAGAAGTTTTCAACAAAGCGGCGACAATAGCTGGCTAGACCAAGGAAACTCCTAACTTGTTTAACGGTCTCAGGTGGAGTCCAATCGAGAACAGCCTGAACTCTCTCGGGATTGACAGCAATGCCCTTACCAGAGATTACGTGGCCTAGGTAGGTCACTTCTGGCAACCAAAATTCACACTTGGAGAACTTGGCATAAAGGCGGTGCTCTCTGAGTTTTTCTAACACAAGTCTAAGATGTTCGGCATGCTCTTCCTCGTTCTTCGAGTAGATAAGAATATCATCGAGGTAAACCACGACGAACTTATCTAAGTACTCCATGAAGATCGAGTTCATCAAGCGGGAGAATGTGGCTGGGGCGTTGGTTAGGCCAAAGGACATGACGGTGTACTCGTACTGACCATAACGAGTAACAAAGGCTGTCTTGGGAATGTCCCCGTTCCTGATCTTAATTTGGTGGTATCCTAACCTCAAATCCATCTTGGAGAAGACTGAGGATCCAGCGAGCTGATCATACAGATCGTTGATCCTGGGGAGCGGATACTTGTTCTTTATCGTAACCAAATTAACGGGGCGATAATCTACAACCATCCGATCCGTACCATCCTTCTTCTTGACGAAGAGGACGGGGCAAGCCCAAGGAGAAGAGCTAGGACGGATGAAACCCTTTTGCAAGGACTCATCAAGTTGTTTCTTAAGCTCGGCTAGTTCTAAGGGTGCCATCTTGTAGGGTCTCCTAGAGATTGGAGCTGTTCCTGGGATAAGATCTATGACGAACTCTACATCTCTGTCAGGCGGAACACCTGGCAGTTCCTCTGGAAAGACATCCGGAAAGTCACGGACTACCGGGATATCTTCAAGGTCTGGAAGAGGGCTGGCATTAAGGGAATAGAGCTGACGCTTTGCAACTCTAGTGGAGACAGTGACTATCTTGCCAGATGGGTGTGTGAGCTGAACAGACCTGGTGAAACAATCAATCTTGGCATGATGAGCTGTCATCCAGTCCATACCCAAGATGATGTTAATATCCGAAGACTTGAGAGTTATCAAGGAAGCAAGGAATACAAGTCTGTCAACAAGGATTTCATTGCCATAACTTATCCTAGAAGTTTGCCATTTGGATCCAGGAGTTTGAATAAGTAGTGGGGAGGGCATATCACAAAATGACATGTCGTGCAAGCGGGCATAGCTTTCAGAAATGAAGGAATGAGACGCTCCAGTATCGAACAAAACCGATGCCGGATGACAGTTGACAAGGAGTGTACCAAGAACGACATCTGGATCATCATGAGCGGCTTTAGCTGAGACGTGATGCACACGTCCATGTTCAGTGGGAGCTGACTTGGCACTGATCATCTTGCGTGATGGCTTACCACGGCCAATAGACTTCTCGGGCTGGGGTGGAGCAACTCTGGTCTGAGTGCAAATACGGGCAATGTGGCCTGGCTCTCCGCACTTGTAACAAATCTTGGAGGTAGGATGTGGACCTGTATTAGAAGGCGGTCCCACCAATAGGCCTGGGTGGAGCATACTGCTGAACTTGATGAGGTGCCACATAAGATGGCCTCGGTACATATTTGGGTGGAAGAGCGGAGTTTGGAACCCAAATCCGGCGCTTCTGAGAGCTAGAACCGGAGGAAGATCCCAAAGCACGAGTGTGCTTACGAGACTCCTCGTAAGTGAGTTGAGCTGTCTCTGCATTAATGGCCTTGTTCACAAGGGCTTGGAATGTATCACAATGATGCAGGTGGAGATCACGACGCAACTTGGGGTTGAGACCCTTCCGGAACCTAGCCTGCTTCTTGGCGTCCGTGGACACCTCTTCTGTGGCATAACGGGCGAGGTTCTCAAACTCTCTACTATAGGCATCAACAGCCATCTTACCCTGGGTGAAACTACAGAACTCTTCTCTCTTGCGATCAATGAGGGCTTCAGGAATGTGATGCTCGCGAAAAGCCTCAACGAAATCCCTCCAGGTGGAAGTCTGGCCAGCTGGAAGCATAGCCTCATAGTTCTGCCACCAAAGACTAGCAGGACCTTCCAGGTGGTGTGCAGCATAGGTGACCTTGTCACTTTCGGCTACGCTCGCGGAATGCAGCTTATGAGTGATGCTACGGAGCCAGTCATCTGCATCGAGTGGCTCGATGGAATGATGAAAGGTAGGTGGGTGCAAGCGAATGAAGTCATGAATGGTCACAGACTTATTGGACTGATGTGCGGTGTTCTCCTCGATACGTGCCAACAAGCGGTTGGACTCACGCTTGTTCCTCTCCATCTCTAGCATGAACTCTGTCAACGAAGGCTGGTCGGGAGGATCCTCATCCCTACCATCTCCGTGGTTCTGGCCATGAGCAACGGAACTTCGCTTAGCTGATGACATCCTGAGAAACGAACCAAGGACGGAATCAGCATCAACTATGGACTGTAGAACGTAGGACAAGGAATTAGTATCTCTCGAACTCCTAGGGAAATTTCGGCAGCATAACAGCAGTAAACTGCTCAGAATGAGACATCCTACTAAAAATGGGGTGGTAACATACTCATCAACATTACTCAAGGTTCTGAGATCATACTAAACAGACTACACCGGAAATACTCAAAACTAGGGTATGACTCTGATCAACCAATCCTATGGGACTACGGAGTAGTAACACGTGATCCTGATAGACGGAAGAGAAAGCCTAGTTCCTTAACCCCGTAGGAAAGATAGGACGACTCAGATCAGAAGGCCATGAGGTAAAGGAGTAAAAAGAGCCTTACGTTCCAACCCACAATCAATTCCCTTACATAACTAAAGCATTTCTAGACTCAACTTCGACCGGTTTGGCTTGGTAATCCTACAGGCAGTCAGGCTCTGATACCAGCGCTGTCAGGACCCCGACTCAATGCCACATCGATCTAGCATGTAACACCTCATATCACTTTGCGGCCTCACGCACGGTATCCCCACGGGTGTCGCCTTACCTTTGCCCGGGACCGTTTGCGCCTTTTGGCACACGTATATGATGGTGTCGCTAGCATCCATATGATAAAGAGCCCGGGCTGACATGGCTAGTCGTAAACCCAAAGTGGCACTAACTTACAGGGACAGGCATCCATGACCCAGCATCGAACATGTCGGTCATCAGCGAGTGAATCCAGGCTGTAGCACTGGGCTAACAGGACTCCGGTGAACCGGGCTGTAGCGGGCTAGCAGGACTCCGGTATTCATCGCGTGACATTTCCCCGAAGGGACAGACACAGGATCGAAGAAGGACACATGCCGGCCAGCCTAAGTGTTCCGGAGCAGTAGCAAGCTACCAGGGCTCAGTGGAAGCACTAGGAGACATTTCCCGGTAAGAGAGACTACTAAGGATAAACAACTAGATAGTCAGATCCCACACATAGCAATACACATTACACGTACGCATAACATGCAAGTATGTGTTGTACAACATGGCATCACAGCATAACTCAACAACTCAAATAGATAAAGGCTCAGAAGAGCCATCATAGCATTATTACAAACAGGGGTCACATGACCCAACAGTCAGAGCAGTCAAGCAACAAACGGAAGCATTACATGTCTGAGTACAGACATCTATAAATGAAAAAGGCTGAAAGCCTGACTATCTACAACATCCGATCAAGATCGTAGCTGAGGTACTAGCTACTAGTCGAAGTCCACGAGAACACTAGTAAGACCGAAGTCTCCGCTGCAAAAGCATAAATGAAGCAACATGAGTACAAAGGTACTCAGCAAGACTTACATCAGATCCTATCGTACATGCATTTGTATCAAGAGGGTAATGTGGGGTTTAGTTGCAGCAAGCCAGCTTTGACTCTGTGGCTATCCTGTTCTACGACTACCAGAAACTCTGGAGGTGAGACAACGTACACGAGTCCACTAATCACCATACAATACACTACTATGGATTCATCCCCGTCTCCCTACGAGAAGGCCATCCATAGCACTCACACTTGTCTTGAGCATTTTATGGTATCCATTTCAAGTTGTCTATGTACCATGTAAGCATCCAAGAAGTCCATAACCGCGGACCCGGCTATTCGAATAGATCATGTTAACCCTGCAGGGGTGTACTTCTTCACACACGCTCTCGCCACTTACCGCCATGTACACGTCATGTATCTCGGCAACCTTCAAGCGGAAGCCTGGCGAGGGTGTCGGCCACGACCTGACTAACCACACAAGACTCTAATCCAGGTTTATCGCCTATTCGGGTTCCATCCGCAAGGAGATCCGGCCGGGGTTTCACTCACGGCCCCAAACGATGTGTGCAGGGTTCCCAAGCCCACCTCGCCGGATGGATCTACGCTTGGTACACCGTGCCACTTGTGCCTAGTCTGTCCCAAGCCCACCTGGCCGGGTGCCACTTGGTAGACTACTAACACTACCTACAAACACCAGAAACTAGTTGCGACTCCTGGACAGAGATCAAGTTGGTTAATAAGTCGAGAGGGCTTGGAGCGCCCGGAGCCCAATGTGTGGTAGTATCGAGTCATTGGACAACATACATAGAACTCAGTGCTTAAGGACGGATCCAGTGAGACAACCCACCATGTACTCCTACATGGCCTCTCACCGCTACCTTTACCAAATCGTGTTCACACACTTAACTCTCAGCACCAGAACATATCGTAACACTCCAATTCATTCCCAATGAATCAGACCTGACCCAACTCTAAGCAATAGCAGGCATAGCATGGTAGGAACACATCAGTGGCTTCAATCAACTCCTACACATGCTAGTGGGTTTCAACTATTTACTGTGGCAATGACAGGTCATGCAGAGGAATGGGTTCAACTACCGCAGCACAAGGTAGCAGATGAATCGCTGTTGTCCTAATGCAATAACTGAGAGCAGGAGCGAGAGAGTAGGATTGTATCGGAATGAACAAGGGGGGTTTGCTTGCCTGGTAAATCAACAGAGGAGGCACTGCTTCACAGACAGGTACTCTGGAACGGTCTCCGGAGCAAGACCTATCGAGAAGGAACGGTGCCGGCAATCAATACACAATCATATGCAACAATATGATGCATGAACATGGCATGTAGACGTGATGTTGTTTGAGCTAATGCAACTAGTATTCAATTTGAATGAAGTCCATTTGAACAAAAGGTTCAAATGCAACTCCAAAATAAGTTTCTTAATACGCCATAATGTGTTTTCTCATATTCAGCATGTATAAGTTGGTTTGTCATGCATGAAACTAGTACAGATGGAAAGATTGCATTTTTCTGATAATTTTTCATATATAAATTATTTTAATCTGAGCTACGGTTGAATTGTTATGAATTTTTGAAGTTTAAAACAGTTTCTGGAATTTTCTGATTAAAGTTAAATCCAGAAATCATATATTGCGCCAGCATGACGTCAGCACGACGTCAGCGGTCAACGGCGGCTGGCTGGGGTCAAACCTGACGTGTGGGGTCCACACGTCAGTGACAGGGGGTTAAACAGGGTTAGTTTAATCCTAATTAAAAGATTAGTGGCACTGGGGCCCACTGTCAGTGTCAGGGTTAATTAACAGAGTTGATTAAATTTAAACTAATCCTAAACTCGAATTAGCAGGGACGGGCCCCACTGTCATTGAGCCAGGGGAGGTCAAACCCCCTGGTCAACCGGGGCTAATACGCCGGCGTTTAGCCGCCGGCGGCAGCAAACGCGGCGGAGGGCGCGGGATTTCCACTCCGGCGCCCAATCGAGCAGCGGAAGGCACGCGCGGGAAGCTGGGGCTCGCGCGCACCCACTGGTGCCCTCCGTTTCACCGGAGATGGCCTAGATCGACGGCGGCGACCACTTGGGCAGCGGCCGGAGTTCGGGCGCGAGCGGGATCGGGCTGCGGGGCATGGGGAGGCCACCTGAGGGGCTCGGCGGCACCCTCGTGGCACCGGGAGCGCGAAGGGATGCTTGGTTTGGGCGGAGGCGGGCCGAGACGGCGACGGCGACATGGACGGCGACGAGAGGCTTCGGCCGTGGTGGGGAACGGTGCTACGGCGCGGGAACAAAGGGGAGAAGAGAGGGAAACGGCGGCGGAGCTCACCGCGGATCCAACGGCGTCGTCGGCGAGCTCGGGGAAGGCTTGGGGCAGCCGGAGCGACGACGGCGATCTCGTCGGCCGGAGCTTGAAGACGACGGCGATTGCGATGGAGCGGAGCTCGCCTGGGTTGCTTGCTCGGTGAGGAGGGAGAGGGGGTCGCGGCGGAGCTCGGGGACTCTACGGAGGGGCGAGGGGACGGCGGGGAGCGCGTCGGTGGTGAGCTGCGGCGGCGGCAGTGCTTCGGGTGAGAAAGAGAGAGAGCAGGGGGAGAGAAGGAGGGCGAGGGAGAGTGCGAGGGGGTCGGGGTGGCTGCGTGGCGTCGTCCGGGGCATCGAGGGCGACGAGAAGGCCGCCAGGCAGGCAGGGAGGGAGGTGGCGTGGCGCGGTGGCGCGCGCGCGCGCCGGGCACGCTCCCCTCCCTCTGTCGAGGACGAAGACGACAGAGGAGGAGGCGGGCTGGGCCGCCTGCTGGCTGGGTCGGCCTGCTGCTGCTGGGCTGCACAGGGGGGAGCCCCAGGTAAGCTTCTCCTTCTTTTATTTTTTTTTGTTTTCTAATTTTTCTGACATTTGTTTTGATTTAGTAATAATACTAAATCAATTTATTTACTTATGCCAATTTTTGCAGGGGCTAACTATATTATTCCAGAGCTCCTTTATAAATGGCATAATTTTTGGACCATATTTCATATATATAACAATATATATCCAAAGCAAATAATTATCGGATTAATCCAAATGGCCAAAATTAAATATCCATGAGCTCCTAAAAATATTGGTTTGATTTTTATCTCTGTCCAATATTTTCAGAGAGCAACATGAGCATTTTCTTGGACCCTTTTGGAGAAATTTTTATTTGGGTCATTTTCAAAAATGATTCTGAGGGTTCCACCAATCCTCATTTCAAATTTAAATGAGATTTAAACATGATGCACAAATGACTAGCTAGTCTAGGTCATACCAGACTAGGGATGTGACAAAAGTGTTCCCCCTAACTGTGCACCGTTGCTAAGGACCGTTGTTCCGAAGCACCACGTGATGATCGGGTCTGATAGGTTCTAACGTCCGCATACAACGGGTGTAAGCCAGATTTACACACGCAATACACTTAGGTTGACTTGACGAGCCTAGCATGTACAGACATGGCCTCGGAATACGGAAGACCGAAATGTCGAACATGAGTCGTATAGAAGATACGATCAACATGAAAGTGTTCACCGATGATGACTAGTCCGTCTCACGTGATGATCGGACACAGCCTAGTTGACTCGGATCATGTATCACTTAGATGACTAGAGGGATGTCTATCTGAGTGGGAGTTCATTAAATAATTTGATTAGATGAACTTAATTATCATGAACATAGTCTAAAAATCTTTGCAATATGTCTTGTAGATCAAATGGCCCATGCTAATGTTGCCCTCAACTTCAACGCGTTCCTAGAGAAAACCAAGCTGAAAGACGATGGTAGCAACTACACAGACTGGGTCTGTAACCTGAGGATTATCCTCATAGCTGTCAGGAAAGCATATGTCCTTGATGCACCGCTAGGTGAAGCACCTGTTTTCCCTACAGAACAAGACGTTATGAACGCTTGGCAGACGTGTAGTGATGATTACTCCCTGGTTCAGTGCGGCATGCTTTACAGCTTAGAACCGCCGAAAGCGTTTTGAGCAACATGAAGCATATGAGATGTTCCAAGAGCTGAAAATGGTTTTCCAAGCTCATGCCCGGGTCGAGAGATATGAAGTCTCCGACAAGTTCTACAGTTGTAAAATGGAGGAGAATAGTTCCGTCAGCGAGCACATACTCAAAATGTCTGTGTTGCACAACCGCTTGTCTCAGCTGGGAGTTAATCTCCCGGATGATGCGGTCGTTGACAGAATCCTTCAGTCACTCCCACCTAGCTACAAGAGCTTTGTGATGAACTTCAATATGTAGGGGATGGAAAAGACCATTCCCGAGGTATATTCAATGCTGAAATCAGCGGAGGTGGAAATCAAAAAGGAACATCAAGTGTTGATGGTGAATAAAACCACTAAGTTCAAGAAAGGCAAGGGTAAAAAGAACTTCAAGAAGGACGGCAAGGGAGTTGCCGCGCCCGGTAAGCAAGCTGCCGGGAAGAAGCCAAAGAATGGACCCAAGCGTGAGACTGGGTGCTTTTATTGCAAGGCAAATGGTCACTGGAAGTGGAACTGCCCCAAGTACTTAGCGGATAAGAAGGCCGGCAATACCAAAGGTATATGTGATATACATGGTATTGATGTGTACCTAACCAACGCTCGTAGTAGCTCCTGGGTATTTGATACCGGTGCGGTTGCTCATATTTGTAACTCAAAATAGGAACTGCGGAATAAACGGAGACTGGCGAAGGACGAGGTGACGATGTGTGTCGGGAATGGTTCCAAGGTCGATGTGATCGCCGTCGGCACGCTACCTCTACATTTACCTACGGGATTAGTTTTAAACCTCAATAATTGTTATTCAGTACTAGCTTTGAGCATGAACATTGTATCTGGATCTCGTTTAATGCGAGATGGCTACTCATTTAAATCTAAGAATAATGGTTGTTCTATTTATATGAGAGACATGTTTTATGGTCATGCCCCGCTGGTCAATGGTTTATTCTTATTTAATCTCGAACGTGATGTTACACATATTCATAGTGTGAATGCCAAAAGGTGTAAGGTTGATAATGATAGTCCCACATACTTGTGGCACTGCCGCCTTGGTCACATTGGTGTTAAACGCATGAAGAAACTCCATGCAGATGGACTTTTGGAGTCTCTTGATTATGAATCATTTGACACGTGCGAACCATGCCTCATGGGCAAAATGACCAAGACTCCGTTCTCCGGAACAATGGAGCGAGCAACCAACTTATTGGAAATCATACATACTGATGTGTGCGGTCCAATGAGTGTTGAGGCTCGCGGTGGCTATCGTTATGTTCTCACCCTCACTGATGACTTGAGTAGATATGGGTATTCTACTTAATGAAACACAAGTCTGAGACCTTTGAAAAGTTCAAGGAATTTCAGAGTGAGGTTGAGAATCAACGTGACAGGAAAATCAAGTTCTTATGATCAGATCGTGGGGGAGAATATTTGAGTCACGAATTTGGCACGCACTTAAGGAAATGTGGAATAGTTTCACAACTCACGCCGCCTGGAACACCACAGCGTAATGGTGTGTCCGAACGTCGTAATCGCACCCTATTGGATATGGTGCGATCTATGATGTCTCTTACCGATCTACCGCTATCATTTTGGGGTTATGCTATAGAGACTGCCGCATTCACTTTAAATAGGGCTCCGTCAAAATCCGTTGAGACGACACCGTATGAATCGTGGTTTGGTAAGAAACCTAAGCTGTTGTTTCTGAAAGTTTGGGGATGTGATGCTTATGTCAAGAAACTTCAACCTGAAAAGCTCGAACCCAAATCAGAAAAATGCGTCTTCATAGGATACCCTAAAGAAACTATTGGGTATACCTTCTACCTCAGATCTGAAGGCAAGATCTTTGTTGCCAAGAATGGATCCTTTCTGGAGAAAGAGTTTCTCTCGAAAGAAGTAAGTGGGAGGAAAGTAGAACTTGATGAAGTATTGCCTCTTGAACCGGAGAGTGGCGCAACTCAAGAAAATGTTTCTAAGGTGCCTGCACCAACTAGAGAGGAAGTTAATGATGATGATCATGAAACTTCGGATCAAGTTGCTACTGAACTTCGTAGGTCCACAAGGACACGTTCCGCACCAGAGTGGTACGGTAACCCTGTCCTAGAAATCATGTTGTTAGACAATGGTGAACCTTCGAACTATGAAGAAGCAATGGCGGGCCTAGATTCCAACAAATGGATGGAAGCCATGAAATCCGAGATAGGATCCATATATGAAAACGAGGTATGGACTTTGACTGACTTGCCCGATGATCGGCGAGCCATAGAAAATAAATGGATCTTTAAGAAGAAGACAGAAGCGGATGGTAATGTGACCATCTATAAGGCTCGGCTTGTCGCTAAGGGTTATCGACAAGTTCAAGGGGTTGACTACGATGAGACTTTCTCACCCATAGCGAAGCTGAAGTCCGTCCGAATCATGTTAGCAATTGCCGCATTCTATGATTATGAGATATGGCAAATGGACGTCAAAACGGCATTCCTTAATGGTTTACTTAAGGAAGAATTGTATATGATGCAGCCGGAAGGTTTTGTCGATCCTAAGAATGCTGACAAGGTGTGCAAGCTCCAACGCTCAATCTATGGGCTGGTGCAAGCATCTCGGAGTTGGAACATTCGATTTGATGAGATGATCAAAGCGTTTGGGTTTACGCAGACTTATGTAGAAGCTTGTGTTTACAAGAAAGTGAGTGGGAGCTCTGTAGCATTTCTCATATTATATGTGGATGACATACTATTGATGGGAAATGATATAGAATTCTTGGAAAGCATAAAGGCCTACTTGAACAAGTGTTTTTCAATGAAGGACCTTGGAGAAGCTGCTTATATATTAGGCATCAAGATCTATAGAGATAGATCGAGACGCCTCATTGGTCTTTCACAAAGTACGTACCTTGACAAGATATTGAAGAACTTCAATATGGATCTGTCCAAGAAGGGGTTCTTTCCTGTATTGCAAGGTATGAGATTGAGCACTGCTCAATGCCCGACCACGGCAGAAGATAGAGAAAAGATGAGTGTCGTCCCCTATGCCTCGGCCATAGGGTCTATTATGTATGCCATGTTGTGTACCAGACCTGATTTAAACCTTGATGTAAGTTTGGTAGGAAGGTACCAAAGTAATCCCGGCATGGAACACTGGACAGCGGTCAAGAATATCCTGAAGTACCTAAAAAGTACTAAGGATATGTTTCTCGTTTATGGAGGTGCGAAGAGCTTGTCGTAAAGAGTTATGTCGATGGAAGCTTCGACACGGATCTGGATGACTCCAAGTCACAAAGCGGATACGTGTATATTTTCAATGGTGGGGCAGTCAGCTGGTGCAGTTGCAAGCAAAGCGTCGTGGCGGGATCTACATGTGAAGCGGAGTATATGGCAGCCTCGGAGGCAGCACAAGAAGCAATCTGGGTGAAGGAGTTCATTACCGACCTACGAGTTTTTTCCAATGCGTCGGGCCCGATGACTCTCTTCTGTGACAACACTGGAGCTATTGCCCTTGCCAAGGAGCCCAGGTTTCACAGGAAGACTAGGCATATCAAGCGTCGCTTCAACCCCATTCGTGAAAATGTTCAAAATGGAGACATAGATATTTGTAAAGTGCATACGGACCTGAATGTTGCAGATCCGTTGACTAAACCTCTTCCTCGAGCAAAACATGATCAACACCAGAACTCTATGGGTGTTCGATTCATCACAATGTAACTAGATTATTGACTCTAGTGCAAGTGGGAGACTGTTGGAAATATGCCCAAGAGGCAATAATAAAATATTTATTCTTATATTTCCTTGTTCATGATAATTGTCTATTGTTCATGCTATAATTGTGTTATCCGAAAATCGTAATACATGTGTGAATACATAGACCACAACATGTCCCTAGTGAGCCTCTAGTTGACTACCTCGTTGATCAATAGAAGGTTACGGTTTCCTGACCATGGACATTGGATGTCATTGATAACGGGATCACATCATTAGGAGAATGATGTGATGGACAAGACCCAATCCTATGCATAGCGCAAGATCGTGTAGTTTGTCTGCTAAAGCTTTTCTAATGTCAAGTATCTTTTCCTTAGACCATGAGATTGTGCAACTCCCGGATACTGTAGGAATACTTTGGGTGTGCCAAACGTCACAACGTAACTGGGTGACTATAAAGGTGCACTACGGGTATCTCCGAAAGTGTCTGTTGGGTTGGCACGAATCGAGACTGGGATTTGTCACTCCGTATGACGGAGAGGTATCTCTGGGCCCACTCGGTAAGACATCATCGTAATGAGCTCAATGTGACTAAGGGTTGGTCACGGGATGATGTGTTACGGAACGAGTAAAGTGACTTGCCGGTAACAAGATTGAACGAGGTATTGGAATACCGACGATCGAATCTCGGGCAAGTAACGTACCGATTGACAAAGGGAATTGTATACGGGATTGCTTGAATCCTCGACATCGTGGTTCATCCGATGAGATCATCGTGGAACATGTGGGAGCCAACATGGTTATCCAGATCCCGTTGTTGCTTATTGGCCGGAGAGTTGTCTCAGTCATGTCTGCATGGTTCCCGAACCCGTAGGGTCTACACACTTAAGGTTCGATGACGCTAGGGTTATTAGGAAGACTTGTATGTGATTACCGAATGTTGTTTGGAGTCCTAGATGAGATCCCGGACGTCACGAGGAGTTCCGGAATGGTCCGGAGGTGAAGATTTATATATAGGAAGTTGTCATACGGTCACCGGAAAGGTTTGGGGGCATATCGGCATTGTACCGGGGCCACCGGAGGGGTTCCAGGGGTCCACCAGGAGGGGCCACCTCTCTCGGAGGGCCTCATGGGCCGTAGAGGAAAGGGAACCATCCCCCAAGTGGGCTTGGCGCATCCTCCCCTTGGGCCCATGCGCCTAGGGTTGGGGGGAAACCCTAGAGGGGGCGCCCCCCTTGCTTGGGGGGCAAGCCACCCCCCCCCCATGCCCCCCCCCTCTAGATCTCATCTAGAGGGGGTCGGGCCCCTTCCTCCTTCCCCTATAAATAGAGGGGCAAGGGGAGGGCTGCACACCACATCCAAGGCGCAGCCCCTCCCCTCCCCAACACATCTCCTCCTCCGTTAAAGCTTGGCGAAGCCCTGCCGGAGTACTGCTGCTCCACCACCACGCCGTCGTGCTGTTGTTGGAGCTCTCTTCCTCAACCTCTCCCTCCTCCTTGATGGATCAATGCGTGGGAGACGTCTCCGCTCCGTACGTGTGTTGAACGCGGAGGTGTCGTCCGTTCGACGCTAGGATCATCAGTGATTTGGATCACGACGAGTACGACTCCATCAACCCCGTTCTCTTGAACGCTTCCGCTCGCGATCTACAAGGGTATGTAGATGCACTCCTCTCCCTCTCGTTGCTAGATGACTCCATAGATTGATCTTGGTGATGGGTAGAATTTTTTTAAATTTCTACTACGATCCCCAACAGGTTTACCTTAATACTTCTATTGTAGTTGCGGATGCTTGCAATAGGGGCTAATCATAAGTGGGATGCTTGTCCAAGTAAGGACAGTACCCAAGCACCGGTCCACCCACATATCAAATTATCAAAGTATCGAACGCGAATCATATGATCGTGATGAAAACTAGCTTGACGATAATTGCCATGTGTCCTCGAGAGCGCTTTTCTTTATATAAGAAATTGTACAGGCTTGTCCTTTGCTACAAAAATGATTGGGCCATCTTGCTGCACTTTATTTACACTTGTTACTTGTTACTCGTTACCAATTACCTTATCACAAATCTATCTGTTACTGATAATTTCAGTGCTTGCAGAGAATACCTTGCTGAAAACCTCTTATCATTTCCTTCTGCTCCTCGTTGGGTTCGACACTCTTACTTATCGAAAGGACTACGATAGATCCCCTATACTTGTGGGTCATCAGGGACCAAGATCGAATACAAGAGATGAACTAGGGTTTGAGAGGAGATGGTGTTGGTGAATATGTTGATGGAGATTGACCCTCCCTCGATGAGAGGATCAATGGTGATGACGATGGCGACGGTTTCCCCCTCCCGGAGGGAAGTTTCCCCGGCAGAACAGCTCCGTCGGAGCCCTAGATTGGTTCTGCCAAGTTCCGCCTCGAGACGGCGACGCTTCGTCCCGAAAGCTTCTCTATGATTTTTTTCCAGGGTAAAAGACACCATATAGCCAAAGATGGGCACCGGAGGCCTGCCAGGGGGCCCACAAGGTCAGTGGGCGTGTCTAGGGGGTAGGGCGCTCCCTCCACCCTTGTGGCTAGCTGGTGGCCCCCCTCTGGTTCTTTCTTCGCCCAATATTTTTTATATATTCCAAAAATAATCTCCATGTAGTTTCAGGACTTTCAGAATTGTGCAGAATATGTCTCTAATATTTGCTCCTTTTCCAGTCTAGAATTCCAGCTGCCGACATTCTCCCTCTTCATGTAAACCTTGTAAAATATGAGAGAATAGGCATAAGTATTGTGACATAATGTGTAATAACAACCCATAATGCATTAAATATCAATATAAAAGCATGATGCAGAATGGACGTATCAAGGTGTGATCATGTTTTGCTTGTGAGAGAGGTTTAGTCAACAGGCCTCCCACATTCAGATTCGTATCTATTTGAAGGAAAAATGCCCTAGAGGCAATGATAAAGTTGTTATTTATATTTCCTTATATCATGATAAATGTTTATTATTCATGCTAGAATTGTATTAACCGGAAACTTAGTACATGTGTGAATACATAGACAAACAGAGTGTCCCTAGTATGCCTCTACTAGACTAGCTCATTAATCAAAGATGGTTAAGTTTCCTAGCCATAGACATGTGTTGTCATTTGATGAATGGGATCACATCATTAGAGAATGATGTGATGGACTAGGCCCATCCGTTAGCTTAGCACTATGATAGTTTAGTTTATTGCTATTGCTTTCTCCATAACTTATACATGTTCCTATGACTATGAGATTATGCAGCTCCCAAATACTGGAGGAACACTTAGTGTGCTATCAAACGTCACAACGTAACTGGGTGGTTATAAAGATGCTCTACAGGTGTCTCGGATGGTCTTCGTTGAGTTGGCATAGATCGAGATTAGGATTTGTCACTCCGATTGTTGGAGAGGTATCTTTGGGCCCTCTCGGTAATGCACATCAGTATGAGCCTTGCAAGCAATGTGACTAATGAGTTAGTTACGGGATGATGCATTACAGAACGAGTAAAGAGACGTGCCGGTGACGAGATTGAACTAGGTATGATGATACCAACGATCGAATCTCGGGCAAGTAACATACCGATGATAAAGGGAACAACGTATATTGTTATGCGGTTTGACCGATAAAGATCTTCGTAGAATATGTAGGACCCAATATGATCATCTAGGTTCTGCTATTGGTTATTGACCGGAGATGAGTCTCGACCATGTCTACATAGTTCTCGAATCCGTAGGGTCCGCACGCTTAATGTTCGATGACCATATGTATTGTGAGTTATGTGATTTGATGTAGTTCGGAGTCCCGGATGTGATCACGAATATGACGAGGAGTCTCAAAATGGTCGATACATAAAGATTAATATATTGGAAGGTTATGTTTGGGCACCGGAAAGGTTTCGGATAGGTTTGGACATTTTCCAGAGTGCCGGAGGGTTACCGAAACCCCCCGGAGGGTTAATGGGCCTTCATGGGCTTTAGTGGAAGAGAGGAGGAGGCGGCCAGGTGGAGGCACGCGCCCCCCAAGCCCAATCCGAATTGGGGGGAGCCAGCCCCCCTTTCCTTCTCTCCCTCTTCCTCTTTCCTTCCCCTCCTAGTTGGACTAGGAAAGGGGGGAACCTACTCCTAGTAGGAGTAGGATTCCCCCTTTTGGGGCGCGCCCCATGAGGCCGACCGGCCCCTCCTCCCCTCCTTTATATACGGGGAAGGGGGCACCCCATAGACACACAAGTTGATTTCTTAGCCGTGTGCAGTGCCCCCTCCACAGTTTTCCACCTCGGTCATATTATCGTAGTGCTTAGGCAAAGCCCTGCATCGGTAATTTCATCATCACCGTCAACACATCGTCGTGCTGACGAAACTCTCCCTCAGCCTCACTTGGATCTAGAGTTCGAGGGACGTCACCGAGCTGAACGTGTGCAGATCACGGAAGTGCCATGCGTTTGGTACTTGATCGGTTGGATCGTGAGGACGTTCGACTACATCAACTGCGTTACTAAACGCTTCCGCTTTCGGTCTACGAGGGTATGTAGACACACTCTCCCCTCTCGTTGCTATGCATCTCCTAGATAGATCTTGCGTGATCACAGGAAATTTTTTGAAATACTGCATTCCCCAAAAGTGGCATCAGAGCCAGGTCTATGCATAGATGTTATATGTACGAGTAGAACACAAAGGAGTTGTGGGCGTGGGTATATACATATTGCTTGCCGTCACTTGCTGTTTCTTGATTCGGCGGTATTGTTGGATGAAGCGGCCCGGACCGACATTACATCACCATGTTCATGAGACTGGTTCTCCCGACGTGCTTTGCACACAGGTGGCTAGCGGGTGTCTGTTTCTCCAACTTTAGTTGAATCGGATTCTATGAACAGGGTTCTTTCTGAAGATCAAAAAGCAATCACTATACCACATTGTGGTTTTTATGCCGTAGGTAAGAACGGTTTTTGCTAAGCCCGTTTTTGCAGGGTATGTTGTGATGTGATATGGTCAAGACGTGATTATATAAATTTTTGTATGCGATGATCATGTTTTGTAACACAGTTATCGGCAACTGGTAGGAGCCATATGGTTGTCGCTTTATTGTATGAATTGCAATCGCCATGTAATTGTTTTACTTTATCACTAAGCGGTAGCGATAGTCGTGGAAGCAATAGTTGGCGAGACGACAATGATGCTACGATGGAGATCAACGTGGCAAGCCTGTGACGATGGTGATCATAACGACGCTTTGGAGATGGAGATCAAAGGCACAAGATGATGATGGCCATATCATATCACTTATATTGATTGCATGTGATGTTTATCCTTTATGCATCTTATTTTGCTTAGTACATCGGCAGCATTATAAGATGATCTCTCACTAAATTTCATGGTATAAGTGTTCTCCCTGAGTATGCCCCGTTGCTATAGTTCGTCGTACCGAGACACCACGCGATGATCGGGTGTGATAAGCTCTACGTTCACATACACCGGGTGCAAGCCAATTTTGCACAAGCAGGATACTCGGGTTAAACTTGACAAGCCTAGAATATGCAGATATGGCCTCGGAATACTGAGACTGAAAGGTCGAGCATAAATCATATAGTAGATATGATCAACATAGTGATGTTCACCATTGAAAACTACTCCATCTCAAGTGATGATCGGACATGGTTTAGTTGATACGGATCACATGATCATTTAGATGACTAGAGGGATGTCTATCTAAGTGGGAGTTCTTAAGTAATACGATTAATTGAACTTTAATTTATCATGAACTTAGTACATGATAGTATTTTGCATGTCTATGTTGTTGTAGATAAATGGCCCGTGCTCTTGTTCCGTTGAATTTTAATGCATTCCTAGATAAAGCTAAGTTGAAAGATGATGGTAGCAACTACACGGACTGGGTCCATAACTTGAGGATTATCCTCATTGCTGCACGGAAGAATTACGTCCTGGAAGCACCGCTAGGTGCAAAGCCCGCTGCAGGAGCAACACCAGATGTTATGAACGCCTAGCAGAGCAAAGCTGATGACTACTCGATAGTTCAGTGTGCCATGCTATACGGCTTAGAATCGGGACTTCAACGATGTTTTGAACGTCATGGAGCATATGAGATGTTCCAGGAGTTGAAGTTAATATTTCAAGCAAATGCCCGGATTGAGAGATATGAAGTCTCCAATAAGTTCTACAGCTGCAAGATGGAGGAGAATAGTTCTGTCAGTGAACATATACTCAGAATGTCTGGGTACCACAACCACTTGACTCAACTGGGAGTTAATCTTCCTAATGATAGTGTCATTGACAGAGTTCTTCAATCACTGCCACCAAGCTACAAAAGCTTCGTGATGAACTATAATATACAAGGGATGGATAAGACAATTCCCGAGCTCTTCGCGATGCTAAAAAGCTGCGGAGGTAGAAATCAAGAAGGAGCATCAAGTGTTGATGGTCAACAAGACCACTATCAAGAAGAAGGGCAAAGGGAAGAAGAGGAACTTCAAAAAGAATGGCAAGCAAGTTGCTACTCAAGTGAAGAAGCCCAAGTCTGGACCTAAGCCTGAGACTGAGTGCTTCTACTGCAAAGGGACTGGTCACTGGAAGCGGAACTGCCCCAAGTATTTGGCGGATAAGAAGGATGGCAAAGTGAAAGGTATATTTGATACATGTTATTGATGTTTACCTTACTAATGCTCGCAGTAGCGCCTGGGTATTTGATACTATTTCGGTTGCTAATATTTGCAACTCGAAACAGGGGCTACGGATTAAGCAAAGATTGGCTAAGGACGAGGTAACGATGCGCGTGGGAAATGGTTCCAAATTCGATGTGATCTCCGTCGGCACACTACCTCTGCATCTACCTTCGGGATTAGTTTTAGACCCGAATAATTGTTATTTGGTGCCAGCGTTAAGCATGAACATTATATCTGGATCATGTTTGATGCGAGACGGTTATTCATTTAAATCAAAGAATAATGGTTGTTCTATTTATATGAGTAATATGTTTTATCGTCATGCACCCTTGATGAGTGGTCTATTTTTACTAAATCTTGATAGTAGTGATACACATATTCATAGTATTGAAGCCAAAAGATATAAGTTTAATACTGATAGTGCAACTTATTTGTGGCACTGTCGTTTAGGTCATATTGGTGTAAAGCGCATGAACAAACTCCATGCTGATGGACTCTTGGAATCACTTGATGCTTGCGAACCATGCCTCATGGGCAAGATGATTAAGACTCCTTTCTCCAGAACAATGGAACGAGCAACAGACTTATTGGAAATAATACATACTGATGTATGCGGTCCGATGAGTGTTGATGCTCGTGGGGGGTATCCTTGTTTTCTGACCTTCACAGATGATTTGAGCAGATATGGGTATGTCTACTTGATGAAACATAAGTCTAAAACATTTGAAAAGTTCAAAGAATTTCAGAGTGAAGTGGAAAATCATCGTAACAAGAAAATTAAGTTTCTACGATTTGATCATGGAGGTGAATATTTGACTTATGAGTTTGGTCTTAATTTGAAACAATGCGGAATAGTTTCGCAACTCACGCCACCTGGAACACCACAGCGAAATGGTGTGTCCGAACTTCGTAACAGCACTTTATTAGATATGGTGCGATCTATGATGTTTCTTACTGATTTACCGCTATTGTTTTGGGGTTATGCTTTAGAGACAGCTGCATTCATGTTAAATGGGTGCTACCTCTTGAGCACTGCGTTGGTTTTCCCTTGAAGAGGAAAGGGTGATGCAGCAAAGTAGCGTAAGTATTTCCCTCAGTTTTTGAGAACCAAGGTATCAATCCAGTAGGAGGCCACACGCAAGTCCCTCGTACCTACACAAACAAATAAGAACCTTGCAACCAACGCGATAAAGGGGCTATCAATCCCTTCACGGTTACTTACGAGAGTGAGATCTGATAGAGATGATAAGATAATATTTTTGGTATTTTTATGATAAAGATTAAAAGTAAAGATTGCAAAATAAAAGGTAATTGAAATAGCTTGTTGACGGAAGATTAATATAATGGAGAATAGACCCCGGGGGCCATAGGTTTCACTAGTGGCTTCTCTCAAGATAGCATAAGTATACGGTGGGTAAACAAATTACTGTCGAGCAATTGATAGAAAAGCGAATAATTATGAGAATATCTAGGCATGATCATGTATATAGGCATCACATTCGTGACAAGTAGACCGACTCCTGCCTGCGTCTACTACTATTACTCCACACATCGACCGCTATCCAGCATGCATCTAGAGTATTAAGTTCATAAGAACAGAGTAGCGCATTAGGTAAGATGACATGA
Organism: Triticum aestivum; assembly: GCF_018294505.1. NCBI lineage: Eukaryota > Viridiplantae > Streptophyta > Magnoliopsida > Poales > Poaceae > Triticum > Triticum aestivum. The sequence goes on along the minus strand of NC_057806.1, from coordinate 321,169,968 downwards.
TGTAGAGGGATAAACTCAAACAATATGATATAAACCCCATAGTTTTATCCTCGATGGCAACAATACAATACATGTCGTTTCCCTTTCTGTCACTGGGATCGAGCACCGCAAGATTGAACCCAAAGCTAAGCACTTCTCTCATTGCAAGAAAGATCAATCTAGTAGGCCAAACCAAACTGATAATTCGAAGGGACTTGCAAAGATAACCAATCATACGTAAAAGATTTTAGAAAAGAATCAAATATTGTTCATAGATAGACTTGACCATAAACCCACAATTCATCAGATTTCGACAAACACACCGCAAAAAGAGTTACATCGAATAGATCTCCAAGGAGATCGAGGGAACTTTGTATTGAGATCCAAAGAGAGAGAAGAAGCCATCTAGCTAATAACTATGGACCCGAAGGTCTGAAGTAAACTTCTCACACATCATCGGAGGGGCCATGGAGTTGATGTAGAGGCCCTCCATGATCGATGCCCCCTCCGGCGGAGCTCCAGAAAAGGCCCCAAGATGGGATCTTGATAACCCACAAGTATAGGGGATCAATTGTAGCCTCTTTTGATAAGTAAGAGTGTCGAACCCAACGAGGAGCTAAAGGTAGAACAAATATTCCCTCATGTTCTATCGACCACCGATACAACTCTACGCACGCTTGACATTCGCTTTACCTAAAACAAGTATAAAATTAGAAGTACTTTGTAGGTGTTTTTGGGTAGGTTTCCAAGATAATAAAGAGTGCGTAAATAAAAAGTAGGGTCTGTTTAGATAAAGACACAATAAAGTAAATATAGCGAGTGTGGAAAAGTGGTGGTAGGAGTTGCAAAATTGTCCCTAAGCAATTGACTACTTTACTAGACCGATAGCAAGTTTTATGTGGGAGAGGCCACTGCTAGCATGCCATCCCTGACTTGGAATTCTATGCACTTATGATTGGAACTATTAGCAAGCATCTGCAACTACTAACGGTCATTAAGGTAAAACCCAACAATAGCATTAAGATATAATGGCCCCCCTTCAATCCCGTGTGCATCAATTTCTATGCTAGGTTGAAGCTTCTGTCACTCTTGCCCTCCAATACATAGTCCTATCAACATACAACTAACCCTATGGTGTGATCCACGCGCATGCTCATATGATGGGCACCAAAGGACATCAACATAACCACAAGCAAATTAAATCAATCATAGCAATTCATCAACCACTGATAGGACAACGAAAATCTACTCAGACATCATAGGATGGCAACACATCATTGGATAATAATATGAAGCATAAAGCACCATGTTCAAGTAGAGGGTACAGCGGGTTGCGGGAGAGTGGACCGTTGTATATAGAGGGGGAAGGTGATGGAGGTGTTGGTGAAGATGGCGGAGGTGTTGGTGTAGATCGCGGTGATGATGATGATGGCCACGACAGCGTTCCGGCGCCACCGGAAGAGAAGGCGAGAGGGGGCCCCTTCTTCTTCTTCTTCTTCCTTGACCTCCTCCCTAGATGGGAGAAGGGTTTCCCCTCTGGTCCTTGGCCTCCATGGCATGGGAGGGGCGAGAGCCCCTCCGAGATTGGATCTGTCTCTCTGTCTCTCTCTATTTTTGCATTCTCAGATTCTGCCCTTTCATAGTTTCTTATATATCCAGAGATCCGTAACTCCGATTGGATTGAAACCTTTGCTCCGAATTGTTTCCGAAAATCAGCGTTCTTGCGGCTGAAGAATAGCATTAACCGCCTTACGGCGGACCCATGAGGGTCAGGGGCGTGCCCCCTGCCCCGTGGCTCCCTCGGGCACCGTCTCGCGTTGATTTTATTCCCATATTACACATATATTCCAAAAATAATCTCCATTTTTTATCCCGTTTGGACTCCGTTTGATATGGATTTTCTGCGAAACAAAAAACATGCAACAAACAAGAACTGACACTGGGCACTGGATCAATATGTTAGTCCCCAAAAATAGTATAAAAAGTTGCCAAAAGTATAGGAAAGTTGTAGAATATTGGCATGGAACAATCAAAAATTATAGATACGACGGAGACGTATCAGCATCCCCAAGCTTAATTCCTGCTCGTCCTCAAGTAGGTAAATGATAAAAAAGATAATTTTTGATGTGGAATGCTACCTAGCATAATCTTGATCATGTAATCTAATCATGGCATGAATATTAAGACACGAATGATTCAAAGCAATAGTCTATCATTTGACATTAAGATAATAATACTTCAAGCATACTAATAAAGCAATCACGTATTTTCAAAATAACATGGCTAAAGAAAGTTATCCCTACAAAATCATATAGTATGGCTATGCTCCATCTTCACCACAAAAAATTTTCAAATCATGCACAACCCCGATGACAAGCCAAACAATTGTTTCATACTTTTGATGTTCTCAAACATTTTCAACTTTCACGCAATACATGAGCGTGAGCCATGGATATAGCACTATAGGTGCAATAGAATATGATGGTGGAGGTTGTGTGGAGAAGACAAAAAGGGACAAAGTCTCACATCGACGCGGCTAATCAACGGGCTATGGAGATACCCATCAATTGATGTCAATGTGAGGAGTAGGGATTGCCATGCAACGGATGCACTAAGAGCTATAAGTGTATGAAAGCTCAAACTGGAAACTAAGTGGGTGTGCATCCAACTTGCTTGCTTATGAAGACCTCGGGCATTTGAGGAAGCCCCTCATCGGAATATACAAGCCAAGTTCTATAATGAAAATTCCCACTAGTATATGAAAGTGATAACTCAAGAGACTCTCTATATGAAGAACATGGTGCTATTCTGAAGCACAAGTGTGGTAAAAGGATAGTAACATTGTCCCTTCTCTCTTTTCTCTCATTTTTTTCTCTTTTTTTGGTGGGCTTCTTTGGCCTCTTTTTTTGTGGGCTTCTTTGGCCCCTTTTATTTTTTTGTAAAGTCTGAAGACTAATCCCAACTTGTCAGGGAATCATAGCTTCCATCATCCTTTCCTCACATGGGACAATTCTCTAATAATGATGATCATCACACTTTTATTTACTTACAACTCAATATTACAACTCGATACTCGAACAAAATATGACTCTATATGAATGCCTCCGGCAGTGTACCGGGATGTGCAATGATCTAGCGTAGCAATGACATCAAAAAACGGACAAGCCATGAAAACATCATGCTAGCTATCTTACGATCATGCAAAGCAATATGACAATGAATGCTCAAGTCATGTATATGATGATGATGGAAGTTGCATGACAATATATCTCGGAATGGCTATGGAAATGCCATAATAGGTAGGTATGGTGGCCGTTTTGAGGAAGATATAAGGGGGTTTCTATGTGATAGAGCTTATCGTATCACGGGGTTTGGATGCACCGGCAAAGTTTGCACCAACTCTCAAGGTGCGAAAGGGCAATGCACGGTACCGAAGAGGCTAGCAATGATGGAAGAGTGAGAGTGTGTATAATCCATGGATCAACATTAGTCATAAAGAACTCACATACTTATTGCAAAAATCTATTAGTCATCAAAACAAAGTACTACGCGCATGCTCCTAGGGGGATAGATTGGTAGGAAAAGACCATCGCTCATCCCCGGCCGCCACTCATAAGGAAGACAATCAATAAATAAATCATGCTCCTACTTCATCACATAAAGGTTCACCATACGTGCATGCTACGGGAATCACAAACTTTAACACAAGTATTTCTACAACGTTTTATGTAGGATTTTATGACTAACCATGTGAATAACCAGTTCCTATCATCTCTCTAAATAGATATAAGTGAAGAAAGAGAGTTTAATTCTTTCTACAAAAGATATGCCCGTGCTCTAACAAATATAAGTGAAGCAAAAGAGCATTCTACAAATGGCGGTTTTCTATGTGAAGAGAAACAGGCAATCCAAACTTCAAATGATATATGCGGAGCACATGAAGCATTCTATAAAGCCATACTCAAAAGATATAAGTGAAGTGCAATGAGCATTCTATAAATTAACCAACGACTATCTCATACCAGCATGGTGCATAAAAGAAAAGTGAAAACTAAATGCAAAAGACGCTCCAAGATTGCACATATCGCATGAACGAAACGAATCCGAAAACATACCGATACTTGTTGAAGAAAGAGGGGATGTGTCGGTGTCAAAACCGGCGGATCTCGGGTAGGGGGTCCCGAACTGTGCGTCTAGGCCGGATGGTAACAGGAGGCAGGGAACGCTTTGTTTTACCCAGGTTCGGGCCCTCTCGATGGAGGTAATACCCTACTCCTGCTTGATTAATATTGATGATATGGGTAGTACAAGAGTAGATCTACCATGAGATCAAGGAGGCTAAACCCTAGAAGCTAGCCTATGGTATGATTGTTGTGTATGGAGTTTATTGCCTACGGACTACAACCCTCTGGTTTATATAGACACCGGATAGGGTTAGGGTTACACACAGTCGGTTACAATGGTAAGAGATCTTGAATATCCGCATCGCCAAGCTTGCCTTCCACGCCAAGGAAAGTCCCATCCGGACACGGGACAAAGTCTTTAATCTTGTATCTTCATAGTCCAGGAGTCCGGCTGAAGGTATAGTCCGGCTACCCGAACACCCCCTAATCCAGGACTCCCTCAGTAGCCCCTGAACCAGGCTTCAATGACGATGAGTCCGGCGTGCAAATTGTCTTCGGCATTGCAAGGCGGGTTCCTCCTCCAAGTCCTTCATAGAAGATTGTAAACACCAAGAGTAGTGTCCGGTTCTGCAAAATAAGCTTCCACATATTGCCATAGAGAGAATAATATTAACACAAATCAAATCTGCTGACGCATTCCGCAGTGCGCCATCACACTACGGACAAGTCCTTTACTCGAATCGTTTTTACTTTTCCACCTCAGCATGTTTTGCGAGGCGGTTTCCTTGGCACGTTTTGTCGAAGCAGAGATCGTGTGCCCCACTTTTATGGGATTCTCATCAATACGGACGTGGGTAACCCAATCGTGCCCGTTAGCATGTTTTCTCGATTAAAGGCAAGTCCCAAACGGTTACGGGGAGGGCTCCTGGTATTCAACCTCTTATAAAGAGACCAAGGCCTTGCTCCTTTTTCCAATCTCAAACGAGTTCACCCGTCGCCTCGAGTTCCAACACCCTAGGCTCTAGATTCCAAGCGCTTCGGACCTTCGACAATGTCCGGTTCCGACCTTCAAGGCCAATGGATGCCCTCCTCCGTCACGGAGGAGGACGTGCTAAAGTTGAGAGAGGCTAAGTTCTTGACTGCCGAAATTCCGCATAGGTTGCCTGCTCAAAGGCAGGCTATTCCCAGTCCCCAGCCCGGTGAGAGCGTAGTGTTCATGTCTCACTTCCTTCGGGGGTTAGGCTTCCCGATGGATCCCTTCGTGAGAGGGCTGCTGTTTTATTACGGGCTGGAATTTCATGACTTAGCTCCGGAGTCCATCCTCCACATTTCCTCATTCATCATTGTGTGCGAAGCGTTCCTCCGTGTTACTCCTCACTTCGGATTATGGCTCAAGACTTTTGGAGTGGAGCCGAAGATGATCGAGGGACGGCACGCAGAGTGCGGAGGCGCCGTCATAAGTAAGAATGCTGATGCTCCATGGCCCGAGGGCTCCTTTCAAGAGGAACTCGGCTTGTGGCAACGAGAATGGTTCTATATCACCGCTCCCAGGAGCGCCAAGTGGGCGGCGCCTCCTGCCTTTCGCTCGGGCCCCCCATCACGGCTAGCGTCATGGGTCAACAAAAGATTAGATTGGGGTTTGCCCAAAGACGTGCCCCTGTTACAGGGCCGAATTAAGGATCTCTTGGAAGGAGACCTCAGCTTGGTCAAGGTGACCCAGGTCATGCTAATTCGCCGAATATTGCCCGGCAAACGTCGCCCCCTTCGCCTGTGGGAGTTTAATCCAGAGGGACCGCGAGCTCTCCAGAACTTGCCAGAGGGATCATTGAACGCCCGCGGAGATGTATAGACTGTTCTTCGGATCACAAGAGATGTGTCCGGATTTAACCGAGGACGCAGGCCTAAGCTGCAATCGCCCGGATACTCAAGTAAGCAACCTTGTGCCTGGACCTTTAATCCGTATAATTGTCATAAACTTGCCCTAAAAGAGCCGTCCTTTTAAACAGGAGTGGATAGCAAAATCAAAGTTGATTAGGTGTCTGGCTCCCCTTCCTGAAACCAGGCCGGATCCTGTGCTGGTCAGGATGCTGGAGATAATGCCTTTGGAAGGGGAGGACAAGGAAGCTATGGCCTCCTCGAAGGAGGCTGCTCCGAAGGGAGAACCGACAATTCCTCTCCTAAGGGGAAGAAGAGAGTCGCCTCTGACGACCCGGAGACCATGGCCTCAAAGAGGGGGAAGAAGTTCCCGTCAGAGGGTCCGGCGCCGGGGAGATCCTTGGCCGAACTACGCCCCCAAAGGGATCAGCCCTCCAGCGAGCCGTAAGTAGAGAAAGATTTTCCTTTAGAGGGATGAGAGAAATACTTACTTTTTATCTGAGAAGATTAACCGAAATTTTACCTTGTAGCTCGGACCTCAGCCCTTCTCAGTAGAGCTCGTCTTCGGGGGATCTTCTTCCGGAGATGATGGAGAGTGGAATGCCTCCCCCTGCCGTACCGCCTAGCGAGGCGGGCGACCCTAAGGTGTCGTCGCGGAGGGTTTCTCCGAATCCGGCAGGGGTGGAAGGTGGCCATATGGCCCCCCAAGGTTCTCCGCGTCCTGTCTTCGATGGAGGTCGTGGGACGAGTCCGGCACCGTCTGGTGCACGGTCGGAGGAGCTAAAGATTCTGCTGGGGCGAGCTTCTATCTCAGAAGAGCACCGTGCATTCATGGGCACGGTGATTGAAAGGATTTCATCCGCAGAAAGCGGATTGCATGAGGCCGTCAAAAGTTTACTGACGGGTTTTTAGGTACGTTGGATAATGTACACTTTTGTCAGTTGCGCATAAGTAAGATGCGCCCTGTGTAGATAGTAGCCCCTGAGACTCTGCGCGTTGTCAAGAAATGACGGCACGCAGGGGATCATAATCCCAGGTCTAAGATGTCGCATTTGAATGTAGGTGGCGAGGTGTCCGGAATCAAGCCGAAATGATGATGTGGCCGAACTAAAGCGGCAACTGGACGTGGCAGATGTCGACATCGCGCTTGTCAACAAGCGACTTGATGAGGCTCAAGGTATGTAATTCTTCGGGCGGCATTAGGTAAGAGGAGCTTCATGCCAGTGTCTTACAGTGTGTGTGCTTGACGCAGATGGTACGGCCGCCGTGGAGAATCTTAGGACAGAACTTGCCCGAGCTAAGGAGCAAGCCAGAAAAAGCGATGCGGCTGCCGAGAAGGCCCTTGGAGAGCTGAGAGCCAAACAGGCTGCTCACTGCCGAAGCAAAGAAGAGATGGCCGAGATGGCCGAGAAGTTAAAGAGCGCTGCAGACCGTTGCAAATTTCTTGAGAAAGAAGACCGGGCGAGACAGGCGGAATTAGAGAAGGTCGTTGCCGATGCCAAGAACGCTCGCTCTACGATGAGAGCTGCGAAGGAGGAGCTACGTCAGGCCGAACAGATTGCGGCTGGAAAGCCCTTTATGCTGCGGAGGAAGTTTTGTGATCCGAAGTTTGCTCCGTTGGACCGGATGTGGAGTGTGGAGGACACCTATCTGGATTTGGCAGCAAGTGCCGCTGATGCGACCGAACACTTTCGAGATCTAAAAGATCGCGAAGTGGAAAAGCTTTTCTGGTCACAGTTCCACAATCCAGAGCATCCACTGGCGGTAGACGATCGTTTGTCTCAATGGGCCGAACTGAATAGGTTGTCCGGACTCGCCATGAAGTACGTCATGGGTCATCTGTGGCCAGGGAGATCGGAGCCGAAGAGTTATTTCAGCTTGGTGCAGCAATTCCTTGACGCGGTGTCGCGTATTGATGCGATGAAGAGGTCAGCATGCATAGAGGGCGCACGGATGGCTCTTGCCCGTGTCAAAACATACTGGGCAGAGATGGAGACCACCGTTGTTGCGTCCCGACACTCGGACGAAAGTCGAGTACCCTCCGAGCACTATTTTCAGGAAGTCCTTGAAGGCGCTCGTGTAATAGAGACGTAGTGCTCGAAGGATGCTATGTTAAGATAGCATATGTAATTATAAAGTAATATTTTGATAAATTGTAGTGGCCTTTTTATACTTGTGCCTTCAAGTATTGGGAACACCTTCTGTGCGGCCATTTTAAGATATATATATATATATATATATATATATATATATATATATAATCTGAAAGATGGCAGTCGTTGGCTTCAGCCCCCACGCACATAGTGCGGGGGTGCTCGCAGAAGACGCATTTTCACACTTAACCCAACGTCTTGGTCCTACAAAGGAGGTGATAGCGCAGCGGGCCAGGCAACCGGACTATAATGCTTTAACACTTTCACTTAGCCATAGGTGTTTGACAATGAGACTCTTTAGGTAGCTCCTTGGTGGCAACTGCGCTCGTCTGAATTCGGGGCGCATGTGTGCGTGACCGGGAAGCGTCCCTTCGTTAAAGCGGAGGAATCCGATAGATTCCGATATGTCATCGAGTGGCTGACCAGTCTCACGCTACATCATGACAGTCAGTTTTCGGCTTTGTCTACTAAGGTGCTCGCCCGGCCGAACCGGGGGCACAATCGCAGTAGTTCTCCTGGTGCTACCTTAGCCGATAGAGCGGAACGTAAGGTAGCCGAACTCAGGAGCTGGGCAACCCAACATTTGACCAAAGACATGATTCGGAGCTGATGCATATAATGCCAAAACTCGCGACGCCGAACACTCCCTAAGGTGTTCGGTCTTTATGAGTGCGGGCGAAACGACACTCTTTAAAAAAAGAAAGCCCCTAGTGTCCAGGTACGTGCAAAAATTCTGACGTGGCCACATGCCAAGACCCCAGCCTCCTCCTTGGTTATATTAGAAAGAAAAAACCAGGGGATGTGTAGCAACAAGAGACAGTAAAAAAGGTTTATGCAGGGTCTTAATCTAAAAAGAATCCTTTAGGACGGGTCCCTACTGCACGTCTGCGCCTGTGTCTCCGTTGTGCCGTATCCTGGGCGGGCGCCGCACGACGTTCATCTGTAAAAGAGAGGAACTGAGTTGAAAGCGGGTCGTGCCAAAAAAAAGAGTTTAAAATAAGCAAAGTATAAAGTAAGATATATAAGTTTGAGCTTTATTGTCTCTTATTGTATATGCGTGGAGCCCCTAGTGCGGGGGTATATGTCTTCTAGGCCTGCATCAATGATGATTTTGCACCGAACTCGTCTATCCGCGTTCGTGGTCTTGAATGACCTATTTCGAAGGTTTTTTTGGCCGGTGAGGCCATTTTGCTGTGGGGCTGTCAAAGCGGCCGCACAGCCCTCCGCTTGGGGAGGTGCACTTTAGTGCTTCCCCTTCAAAGAGATGATGCCTCGTGGACCGGGCATCTTAAGCGTAAGAGATGCATAATGTGGTATTGCATTAAAGCGAGCAAAAGCTTCGCGTCCCAGTAGTGCTTGATAGCGACTTGAAAACGGGACGATGTGGAAGGTCAACTTTTCGCGACGGAGGTTATCGGCAGAGCCGAATGTGACTGTGAGCCGGAGAAAACCCATACAATGGGTGTCCGGACCAGGTATTACCCCTTGAAAGGAGGTTTTGCTGCGGTGGATTCTTGCTGGGTTTATCCCCATGTGCTGGATTGTATCCTGATATATCAGGTTTAGTCCACTGCCGCCGTCCATAAGGACATTTGAAAACTGGAGTCCGCCAATTATTGGATCGAGTATCAAGGTAGTCCAGCCTACATTCTTGATATTCCTAGAATAATCTAGCTGATCGAAGATGATCGGTTTTGACAACCAGTGGCAGGACCCTTTGGGCCGTGTGGTGCGTATCTTTACGGGCGTCGCACGTTTTGTTATGTGAAGTGAGTTCACTGTTTTTACTTCTTGTGGGAAGTTCTTTTGTTTCCTGGTGCTCTGCTTTTGGGGTTCGTCCTCGTCTTCGCTTGGTGTGTCGAGCCCCTTGTGTTCGGCATTGAGTCTGCCGGATTGTTTGAAAACCCAACAGTCTCTATGGGTATGGTTAGCAGGCTTCCCGGGAGTACTGTGTATCTGACATATCCTGTCCAGGATTTTATTCAGGTTGGATGGATCGTCCCTGTTATCCTGGGGGGGGGGGCGATTTTTCCTGATTTTGTCGTGAGCCTTTGAATCCGGCATTGACTGCCATGCTCTTCGGACTTTTGTCCTTAGTCCAGCAACGGTCCTTGTTGCGTCGCGGTTTTCCGTTTCCATCCCTAGTTTCGGATGTACTTGGGTTGCTAGGGCTGCACCTTGCCAACCAGCTGTCCTCTCCTGCACAAAAGCGGGTCATGAGGCTTGTTAGTGCGGCCATTGTTCTTGGCTTTTCTTGGCCGACGTGTCTGGCGAGCCATTCGTCTCGGACGTTATGCCTGAAAGCTGCTAAGGCTTCAGCGTCCGAACAGTCGACTATCTGATTCTTTTTAGTGAGGAATCTATTCCAGAACTGCCGAGCTGATTCTCCGGGTTGTTGAGTTATGTGACTAAGATCGTCTGCATCCGGAGGGCGGACATAGGTCCCTTGAAAGTTTGCTCGGAAAGCATCCTCGAGCTCTTCCCAGCTCCAATTGTGTTTTCGGGAAGGCTTTTAAGCCAATGCCGGGCTGGCCCTTTAAGCTTAAGGGGTAGATATTTTATGGCGTGGAGATCATCTCCTCTAGCCATGTGTATGTGGAGGATATAATCCTCGATCCAGACTCCAGGGTCTGTTGTTCCATCATATGCCTCTATGTTTACGGGTTTGAATCCCTCTAGGAATTCATAGTCCAGGACCTCATCGGTGAAACATAGGGAGTGTGCGGCGCCCCTGTATTTGGGTGTGCCGGATTTTGATGATGGCTTCATAGCTTTGCTTACGAGAGCTTGCTTTCTTGGCTCATAAATGGACCTGACTGGGCCGTGATGCGAATCCTTCAGTGGGTCGCATGCCGATTTAGGTGCGGCGCCACTTGCCGCTTTATGGGGTCGTCTATCCGACCGTGTGGCTTTTTCATTTTTTGAATGCGAGGGCTCTAGGGCCTCTTCGTCGAATTCAGACAGTAGCTTTCTTTTCGGATAGCTTTTAGTGCGGCGACTATCGCCGTACTTATCTGTGGTATTGATTACTTTACTCCATCTGATCCGGAGTGCGTCTTCTGCTGTTTTTAGCTTCCGCTTCTGCTTCTTTAGGCTTCGTGCGGTTGCAACGAGCCTCTTGTGGAGATTCTTATGCTCCATAGGTTTATTCGGCGTGAGGTCGTCCGGAATGCCGTTTTCGCTGGAGGAGGGATGTTTGGTCTCTCTATCCGTGTTGCCCTGTTCGGACTTTTGCTCTAAGGCTTACTCATTGTCTACCGGCTTGTCCTGCTCTATGGCTGGGTTTTTGTTGAGGTGGGGCTTAGGTCGGCGTTTATGCCGACGCTTTGATTGCTTTTCGGGGGGTCGGTCTCCCGTCCCATCCCCTTTTTCCTCGTTGTCGCTTCCTTTAGGGGTATCCACCATGTACACATCATGAGATGAGGTGGTTGTCCAATGCCCTATGGGCGTTGGTTCATCGGTATCTCCTGCATCGTCATCCATGCTATCGATGTCTTCGGAGTCGAAGTTGAGCATGTCGTTTAAATTGTCGACAGTGGCTACCAAGTGGGTGGTGGGTGGGCTTTGGATTTCTTCATCGTCCGTATCCCATCCTCGCTGACCGTAGTTCGGCCAGGGCTCTTATGATAAGGAGAGAGACTTGAGAGAGTTCAGGATATCGCCACAAGGCGAGTGCTGCAAGATGTCTGCGGCAGTGAACTCCATTATCGGCGCCCAATCGGATTCGATTGGCAGGGGCGCTGGGGGTTCGGAGTCCGGGGAGGAGTCCGGATCCTTGGAGTCATGGGTCGTGCAGAGTGCGGGGCTAGAATTCGGCTCCATCGCCTCTGAGATCGCAGCCCCTGAGGCAGCGTCCAACCGCTGATCCTCGATCGGCGCAGTAGGCTCTGAATCAATGGTCGAAACCGATGCGTATGCGGCCTCCCAGGCGCTGTTCGGCGGCAGAGCTATATCATGCCCATCGAGACAGTGCGACTCGCTTGGCTGTGGCTCGAATTCGTCGAAGATCAAGTCTCTGTGGATGTCAGCCGTGTAGTTTAAGCTTCCAAACCTGACTTGATGGCCAGGGGCGTAGCTTTCGATCTGCTCCAGGTGGCCGAGCAAATTGGCCTGCAGAGCGAAGCCGCCGAAGACGAAGATCTGTTCGGGGAGAAAAGTCTCACCCTGGACCGTATCGTGGTTGATGATTAAAGGAGCCATCGGGCCTAAAGGCGACGACACAGAGGAACTCTCAATGAAAGCACCAATGTCGGTGTCAAAACTGGCGGATCTCGGGTAGGGGGTCCCAAACTGTGCGTCTAGGCCGGATGGTAACAGGAGGCAGGGAACGCTTTGTTTTACCCAGGTTTGGGCCCTCTCGATGGAGGTAATACCCTACTCCTGCTTGATTAATATTGATGATATGGGTAGTATAACAGTAGATCTACCACGAGATCAAGGAGGCTAAACCCTAGAAGCTAGCCTATGGTATGATTGTTGTCTATGGAGTTTATTGCCTACGGACTACAACCCTCCGGTTTATATAGACACCGGATAGGGTTAGGGTTACACAGAGTCGGTTACAATGGTAGGAGATCTTGAATATCCGCATCGCCAAGCTTGCCTTCCACGCCAAGGAAAGTCCCATCCGAACACGGGACGATGTCTTCAATCTTGTATCTTCATAGTCCAGGAGTCCGGCTGAAGGTATAGTCCGGCTACCCGAACACCCCCTAATCCAGGACTCCCTCAGGATGCCTTCCGGGGCATACCCAAGCTTAGATGCTTGAGTCTCCTTGAATATTTACTTGGGGTGCCTAGAGAATCCCCAAGCTTGAGCTCTTGCCTATCTTCCTTCTTCTCATATCAAGACCTTCTCGATCCTCGAACACTTCATCCACACAAAACTTCAACAGAAAACTCGGTAAGATCCGTTAGTATAATGAAGCAAATCAATACTCTAAGTACTGTTGCAAACCAATTCATATTTTGTTTTTGCATTATAGCTACTGTAGTATAACTTTTCCATGGCTTAATCCACTGATATAATTTGATAGTTTCATTAAAACAAGCAAACTATGCATCAAAAACATAATCTGTCTAAAACAGAACAGTCTGTAATAATCTGAACATTCACCATACTTCTGATACTTGAAAAATTCTGCAAAAATTAGGAAAAACAAAAAATTTATATAGAAAGACAGTGCAAAAATAATCAGAACCATTTGACGTTCAACTAAAAATGTAAAATCGCACACTACAGCCAAAGTTTTGGTCCTGCACCGTACAAACCAACAAGTAATCTAAAACATCCTAAAGGCAAACCTTGGCACATTATTTTTATTTTTAATCTTTATAAAAGCACACAACAGAAATAAATGACTCTCTAAAACATCTGGGTTGTCTCCCTGGCAGCACTTTTTTTAAAGCCATTAAGCTAGGCATATAGTGCTCAAGTAATGGATCCACCCGGATCCCAAGGTATTTCAAAGCCAATTTTAATTAACAATGATTTGTAATGTAGTAGTGAGCACAAAGTAACATATATCATGTAATCACGAAGTCTAACTATCTTTATATGCATCGGCATGTCATAAAAGAACAATTCATGCACACATAGTAAAGGCCAATGGATAGTATAAACAGATTCTTGCAATTTGATCATATTGGAAACATGGAGAGGCGGAGATGTAGTTCCTCTCTCATAATAATTGCAAGTAGGAGCAGCAAGCACATGCGTATTATATCTATCAAAATCATCATGTGTAGTAGTAAAAACGCAACCCATCAATGTAATCCTTAACAAGAGCAAACTTCTCCGATATAGAGTAGTTGGGAGAATTCAAAAAGATAACAGGACTATCATGCGTGGGTGCAATAGCAACAATTTCATTTTTATCATAAGGAACTATAGCAAGTTCATCTCCATAAGCATAATTCATATTGGCATCTAGGCCACAAGCATAGCAAGCATCATCAAAAAGGGATATTTCAAGAGAATCAACGGGATCATAGCAATCATCCTTCTGTAAGCACGAAGGGAAATTAAACAATGTATGAGTTCAAGAGTTACTCTCATTAGAAGGTGGGCACGGGTATCTAATCCGCTCTTCCTCCTTTTGTTCTTCGTTCTCCTCATCATCTTTTTCATCCAATGAGCTCACAGTTTCATCAATTTCTTCTTCCATAGACTCCTGCAGAATTTTAGTCTCTTCTTGGACAGCGGAGACTCTCTCAATGAAATCATCAATATCGGAATTGAATTCATAATTATCATATAAATATTTAAGGATAGCTAAATTTTCAGGTCTATAAATTGAATCATCAAAAGTTTCACACTCTTTAAACAAAGATTCAATTTCATAAGCACCCATAAAAGCAACAAATTCTTCTATTTGTTCCACATCATAGTAATCATATATACCATTAGCATAAGAAGCCAAGGTTTTATCATCAATAAATTTGCATGAAAAGGGAAGGTGTGGAGCCTTCATCCTAGAGCAACAAGTATAGTCATATCTCAAGCAAAGTTACCGAGCATACCAATGCAACATATGAATTTGATCCCATAATAGTTTCCCTTTTTGTGTCAAGCGATAATTCCTAAAGTATTCACGTTGATCCAATGTGTCTCCCATTATATAATTGAATGGGGTTTTCTCACGACTATCAAAGTAGTACATGATATCTTTCACATAATGAGCATCGAGGGTTTTAGGAGGTTCCCCATCTCCATGAGTAGCAAGTAAGCCTAATTTTTTTGGTATTTCGTGTTCCATATCCATAACTAAAGATAGAGAACAACTTAGGACAGCAAATAAAAATTACTTAGTGATAAAGCAAACAAGCACACACGAGAATATTCACCCCACGCTATTGCTCCCCGGCAACGGCGCCAGAAAAAGGTCTTGATAACCGACAAGTATAGGCGATCAATTGTAGCCTCTTTCAATAAGTAAGAGTGTCGAACCCAACGAGGAGCTAAAGGTAGAACAAATATTCCCTCAAGTTCTATCAACCACCGATACAACTCTACGCACGCTTGACGTTCGCTTTACCTAAAACAAGTATGAAACTAGAAGTACTTTGTAGGTGTTTTTGGATAGGTTTGCAAGATAATAAAGAGCGCGTAAATAAAAAGTAGGGGCTGTTTAGATAAAGACACAATAAAGTAAATATAGAGAGTTTGGAAAAGTGGTGGTAGGAGTTGCGAAATTGTCCCTAAGCATTTGACTACTTTACTAGACCGACAGCAAGTTTTATGTGGGAGAGGCCACTGCTAGCATGTCATCCCTGACTTGGAATTCTATTCACTTATGATTGGAACTATTAGAAAGCATCTGCAACTACTAACGTTCATTAAGGTAAAACCCAACCATAGCATTAATATATATTGGCCCCCCTTCAATCTCGTATGCATCAATTTCTATGCTAGGTTGAAGCTTCTATCACTCTTGCCCTCAAATACATAGTCCTATCAACATACAACTAACCCTATGGTGTGATCCACGCACGCACTCATATGATGGGCACTAAAGGACAACAACATAACCACAAGCAAATTAAATCAATCATAGCAATTCATCAACCACCGATAGGACAACGAAAATCTACTCAGACATCATAGGATGGCAACACATCATTGGATAATAATATGAAGCATAAAGCACCATGTTCAAGTAGAGGGTACAATGGGTTGTGGGAGAGTGGACCGCTGTAGATAGAGGGGGGAAGGTGATGGAGATGTTGGTGAAGATGGCGGAGGTGTTGGTGTAGATCGCGTTGATGATGATGATGGCCACGACAGCGTTCTGGCGCCACTGAAAGAGAAGGGGAGAGGGGGGCCCTTCTTCTTCTTCCTTAAACTCCTCCCTAGATGGGAGAAGGGTTTACCCTCTGGTCCTTGGCCTCCATGTCATGGAAGGGGCGAGAGCCCCTCTGAGATTGGATCTGTCTCTCTGTCTTTCTCTGTTTCTGTGTTCTCAGATTCTGCCCTTTCACCGTTTCTTATATATTCGGAGATCCGTAACTCCGATTGGATTGAAACCTTCGCTCCAATTTTTTTCGAAAATTAGCTTTCTTGCGGCCGAAGAAGAGCATTAACCGCCTTACGGGGGCCCACAAGGGTTAGGGGCGCCCAGCCTACCTCGTGGCACCCTCGGGCACCGTCTCGTGTTGATTTTCTTCCCATATTTCACATATATTCCAAAAATATTCTCCGTCCATTTTTATCCCGTTTGGACTCCGTTTGATATGGATTTTCTGCGAAACAAAAAACATGCAACAAACAGGAACTGGCACTGGGCACTGGATCAATATGTTAGTCCCCAAAAATAGTATAAAAAGTTGCCAAAAGTATATGAAAGTTGTAGAATATTGGCATGGAACAATCAAAAATTATAGATACGATGGAGACGTATCAGATCTCCTGGGTACAGAAGGTGCGGTGGTGGAAATAGGGTTTCGTGGTGCTCCTGGTTGTTTTCAGGGTATATGAGTATATATAGGAGGAAGAAGTAGGTCGGTTGAGTCACGAGGGGGGAGGGCGTGCCCCCTGCCTCATGGACTCCTCGTTTGTTTCTTGACGTCCACTCCAAGTCCTCTGGATCACGTTTGTTCAAAAAATCACGTTCCCGAAGGTTTCATTCCATTTGGACTCCGTTTGATATTCCTTTTCTGCGAAACACTGAAATAGGCAAAAAAATAGCAATTTGCACTGGGCCTTGGGTTAATAGGTTAGTCCCAAAAATAATATAAAAGTGTAAAATAAAGCCCATTAAACATCCAAAACAGAATATATATATATATAATAGCATGGAATAATAAAAAATTATAGATACGTTGGAGACGTATCAAGCATCCCCAAGCTTAATTCCTGCTCGTCCTCGAGTAGGTAAATGATAAAAACATAATTTTTGATGTGGAATGCTTTCTAGCATATTCTTCAATGTAATTTTCTCTATTGTGGCATGAATGTTCAGATCTGAAAGATTCAAGATAAAATTTTAGTGTTGACATAAAAATAATAATACTCCAAGTATGCTAACCAAGCAATTATGTCTTATAAAAATAACATAGCCAAAGAAAGCTTATCCCTACAAAATCATATAGTTTGCCCATGCTTCATTTTCGTCACACAAAATGCTCTCTTCATGCACAACCCCGATGACAAGCCAAGCAATTACTTAGCCTTTTCAAACTCTTTCAACTTTTACGCAATATATGACCGCGAGCCATGGACATAGCACTATGGGTGGAATAGAATATAATGATTGAGGTTGTGTAAGAAGACAAAAAGGGAGAAAGTCTCACATTGACGCGGCTAATCAATGGGCTATGGAGATGCCCACCGATTGATGGCAATGCAAGGAGTAGGGATTGCCACGCAACGGATGCACTATAGCTATAAATATATGAAAGCTCATCAAAGAAACTAAGTGAGTGTGCATCCAACTTGCTTGCTCACGAAGACCTAGGGCATTTGAGGAAGCCCATCATTGGAATATACAAGCCAAGTTCTATAATGAAAAATTCCCACTAGTATATGGAAGTGACAAAATAAAAGACTCTCTATCATGAAGATCATGGTGCTACTTTGAAGCACAAGTATGGAAAAGGATAGTAACATTGTCCCTTCTCTATTTTTCTCTCATTTTTTTATTTGGGACTTCTTTTCTCTCTTTTGATGGCCTCCTTTTTTTCGTCCGGAGTCTCATCCCGACTTGTGGGGGAATCATAGTCTCCATCATCCTTTCCTCACATGGGACAATGCTCTAATGATGATCATCACACTTTTGTTTATTTACAACTCAAGAATTACAACTCGATACTTAGAACAAAATATGACTCTATGTGAATGCCTCCGGCGGTGTACCGGGATTGTGATGAATCAAGAGTGACATGTATGAAAAATTAAGCATGGTGGCTTTGCCACAAATACGATGCCAACTACATGATCATGCAAAGCAATATGACAATGATGATGCGTGTCATAATAAATGGAACGGTGGAAAGTTTCGTGGTAATATATCTCGGAATGGCTATGGAAATGCCATAATAGGTAGGTATGGTGGCTGTTTTGAGGAAGATATAAGGAGGCTTATGTGTGATAGAGCTTATCATATCATGGGGTTTGGATGCACCGGTGAAGTTTGAACCAACTCTCAAGGCGAGAAAGGGCAATGCACGTTACCGAAGAGGCTAGCAATGGTGGAAGGGTGAGAGTGCGTATAATCCATGGACTCAACATTAGTCATAAAGAACTCACATACTTATTGCAAAAATCTACAATTCATCAAAACCAAGCACTATGTGCATGCTCCTAGGGGTACAGATTGGTAGGAAAAGATCATCGCTCGTCCCCGACCGCCACTCATAAGGAAAGCAATCAAAGAACACCTCGTGCTTCAAAATTGTCACATAACGTTTACCATACGTGCATGCTACGGGACTTGCAAATTTTAACACAAGTATTTCTCAATTTCACAATTACTCAACTAGCACACCTCTAGTATTACCACCTTTATATCTCAAAACAACTATCAAGCATCCAACTTCTCTTAGTATTTAAAATTTATAACCAAAGAAAATTACCATGCTGTTCAAAAGGACTCTCAAAATAATACAAGTGAAGCATGAGAGATCAATTATTTATGTAAAATAGAACCACCGCCATGCTCTAAAAGATATAAGCGAAGCACTAGAGCAAAATTATCCAACTCAAAAGATATAAGTTAAGCTCATAGAGTATTCTAATAAATTCCAATTCATGTGTGTCTCTCCCAAAAGGTGTGTACAGCAAGGATGATTGTGGTAAACTAAAAAGCAAATACTTAAATCATACAAGATGCTCCAAGCAAAACACATATCATGTGGTGAATAAAAATATA
This sequence comes from Triticum aestivum, assembly GCF_018294505.1. Lineage (NCBI taxonomy): Eukaryota > Viridiplantae > Streptophyta > Magnoliopsida > Poales > Poaceae > Triticum > Triticum aestivum. Next base: position 321,150,969 of record NC_057806.1, on the reverse strand, counting down.
GCTCCAAGTAAAGTTACCGATGGACGAAGATGAAAGAGGGGATGCCTTCCGGGGCATCCCCAAGCTTAGGCTTTTGGTTGTCCTTGGATTTTACCTTGGGGTGCCTTGGGCATCCCCAAGATTAGGCTCTTGCCTCTCCTTGTTCCATAATCCATCAAATCTTTACCCAAAACTTGAAAACTTCACAACACAAAACTTAAAAGAAAATCTCGTGAGCTCCGTTAGTAAAAGAAAATAAAACCACCACTTCAAGGTAACGTAATGAAATCATTCTTTATTTATATTGGTGTTAAACGTACTGTATTGCAACTTTTCTATGGTTCATAAACTCTATTACTAACCATAGATTCATCAAAATAAGCAAACAACACACGAGAAACAGAATCTGTCAAAAACAGAACAGTCTGTAGTAATCTCTAGGTTTCGAATACTTCTGGAACCCCAAAAATTATAAAATAAATTTATGGACGTGAGGAATTTATCCATTAATCATATTCAAAAATAATTAACTAAATATCACTCTCCAATAAAAAATGGCAGCAAATCTCGTGAGCGCTAAAGTTTCTGTTTTTTACAGCAAGATCGCAAAGACTTTCCCCAAGTCTTCCCAAAGGTTCTAGTTGGCACAAACACTAATTAAAAGCATAAAACCACATCTAAAAAGAGGCTAGATGAATTATTTATTACTAAACATAATCAAAAAGCAAGAAACAAAAATAAAGTTGGGTTGCCTCCCAACAAGCGCTATCGTTTAACGCCCCTAGCTAGGCATAAAATTTCAACGATGCTCACATGAAAGATAATAATTGAACACAAAGAGAGCATCATGAAACATGTGACAAACACATCTAAGTCTAACATACTTACTATGCATAGGCATCTTATAGGCAAACAAATTATCAAGGCAAGCAAAAACTAGCATGTGCAAGGAAGCGGAAAGAAACAATAGCAATCTCAACATAACGAGAGGTAGTTTAGTAACATGAAAATTTCTATAACCATATTTTCCTCTCTCGTAATAATTACATGTGGGATCATAAGCAAATTCAACAATATAGCTATCACAAAACATATTATTAACAAGATCCACATGTATGCAAAGTTGACACTCTTCCAAAATAGTGGGATTAACATTAACTAAAGTCATGACCTCTCCAAACCCACTTTTATCAAAAATTTCATAAGGTTGAACATTCTCCAAATATGTGGGATCTAAAGTTGACACTCTTCCAAACCCACTTTCAATAATATTGCAAACACTATTATCAATCTAATATTTATCATGGGGCTTAAATAAATTTTCAAGTTCATAAGAGGAATCACCCCAATCATGATCAATGCAACAAATAGTAGTCATAGCAAAACTATCATCCCCAAGCTTGAGGTTTTGCATATCATTAACACAATTGTCATTAAGAGAATTTATGATAACATCATTGCACTCATGCTTTTCATCGAAGGAACTATCAAGTATGGGTGCAATAGCAACGATCTCATGTTTAACATAAGGAACTATAGCAAATTCATCTTCATAAATATTGGCATCATGGCCACAAGAATAGCAAGCATCATGTTCATCAAGGGATATTTCAATCAAATCATCAGAATCATAATTATCTATAGATTCATGCATATCATTATTTTCTTCCGAAAGCGGTCATTCTTTCAACAAATTCTTTGACATAGACATTATGAGCATAGTTTTCATGGCAGTATTTAAGTATGTCAAGATTTTCATATTCGTAGAGAGTAATATCATACTTTTCAATCAAAGAAGCAACTTCATAAGCACCCTTAAAAGCAACAAATTGTTCAATTTGTTCGATATCGTAGTAACTATAAACACCCTTTGCATAAGAAGATAAGATTTCATTATCATTAAACTCGCATAGGTAGGAGAGGTGTTTTTTAGGGTTCTTAGAGCAACAAGTCAGATCACATATTTCACAAAGATTCCAAGCATAACATAGCAATATGTTTCTTTGATCCCATAAGAGTATCCCTTTTTCAGACAAACGGTGCCGCACGAATGAGCATGCTCATCTAAAGATTTCCCATCAACTAGGCTAGTTGGGGTTTCAGCACGAGCGCATAAGGATCAAAGATGATCCAAGTAGAACACTTTGAGTGGATCCATAACAATAGATTTTTAGCAAGCAAAGATGCACGCAAAGAGAAGGCACATGGAAACACAAAGAAAGATACACACGGGAAGAAGGAGAACATAAAAAGAGGGCAAATAAAACGGCAAGGGTGAAGTGGGGGAGAGGAAAACGAGAGGTAAATGGCAAATAATGTAATGTGAGGGATAAGAGTTTGTGATGGGCACTTGGTATGTCTTCACTTGTGCGTAGACTACCCGGCAACGGCGCCAGAAATCCTTCTTGCTACCTCTTGAGCACTGCGTTGGTTTTCCCTTGAAGAGGAAAGGGTGATGCAGCAAAGTAGCGTAAGTATTTCCCTCAGTTTTTGAGAACCAAGGTATCAATCCAGTAGGAGGCCACACGCAAGTCCCTCGTACTTACACAAACAAATAAGAACCTCGCAACCAACGCGATAAAGGGGTTGTCAATCCCTTCACGGTCACTTACGAGAGTGAGATCTGATAGAGATGATAAGATAATATTTTTGGTATTTTTATGATAAAGATTAAATTTAAAGATTGCAAAATAAAAGGTAATTGAAATAGCTTGTTGATGGAAGATTAATATAATGGAGAATAGACCCCAGGGGCCATAGGTTTCACTAGTGGCTTCTCTCAAGATAGCATAAGTATTACGGTAGGTGAACAAATTCTTTCGAGCAATTGATAGAAAAGCGAATAATTATGAGAATATCTAGGCATGATCATGTATATAGGCATCACATTCGTGACAAGTAGACCGACTCCTGCCTGCATCTACTACTATTACTCCACACATCGACCGCTATCCAGCATGCATCTAGAGTATTAAGTTCATAAGAACAGAGTAACGCATTAGGTAAGATGACATGATGTAGAGGGATAAACTCAAGCAATATGATATAAACCCCATCTTTTTATCCTCGATGGCAATAATACAATACGTGGCGTTTCCCTTTTTGTCACTGGGATCGAGCACTGCAAGTTTGAACCCAAAGCTAAGCACTTCTCCCATTGCAAGAAAGATCAATCTAGTAGGCCAAACCAAACTGATAATTCGAAGAGACTTGCAATGATAACCAATCATACATAAAAGATTTCAGAGAAGAATCAAATATTGTTCATAGATAGACTTGATCATAAACCCACAATTCATCGGATCTCGACAAACACACCACAAAAAGAATTACATCGAATAGATCTCCAAGAAGATCGAGGAGAACTTTGTATTGCGATCCAAAGAGAGAGAAGAATCCATCGAGCTAATAACTATGGACCCGAAGGTCTGAAGTAAACTACTCACACATCATCGGAGGGGCCATGGAGTTGATGTAGAGGCCCTCCGTGATCGATGCCCCCTCCGCCGGAGCTCCGGAAAAGGCCCCAAGATGGTATCTCTTGGGTACAGAAGGTTGCGGCGGTGGAAATAGGGTTTAGTGGTGCTCCTGGTTGTTTTCAGGGTATATGAGTATATATAGGAGGAAGAAGTAGGTCGGTTGAGCCACGAGGGGCCCACAAGGGGGAGGGCGTGCCCAGGGGGGTAGGCGCGCCCCCCTGCCTCATGGACTCCTTGTTTTTTTTCTTGATGTCCACTCCAAGTCCTCTGGATCACATTTGTTTCAAAAATCACGTTCCCGAAGGTTTCATTCCGTTTGGACTCCATTTGATATTCCTTTTCTACGAAACATTGAAATAGGCAAAAAAAACATCAATTTGCATTGGGCCTTGGGTTAATAGGTTAGTCCCAAAAATAATATAAAAGTGTAAAATAAAGCCCATTAGACATCCAAAACATAATATATATAATAACATGGAACAATCAAAAGTTATAGATACGTTGGAGACGTATCAATGGGGCACCATCGAAATCCGTTGAGATGACACCATATGAACTGTGGTTTGGCAAGAAACCCAAGTTGTCGCTTCTTAAAGTTTGGGGCTGCGATGCTTATGTGAAAAAGCTTCAACCTAATAAGCTCGAACCCAAATCAGAGAAATGTGTCTTCATAGCATACCCAAAGGAGACTGTTGGGTACACCTTCTATCACAGATCCGAAGGCAAGATATTCGTTGCTAAGCTCTGTTGCAAAAGGCAGTGCCTAGGAGGCGCTTAGGCACGCCTAGGCACTAGGCAATGGCCAAACGCCTCGCCTAGGGCATAAGTAGAAGTCTAGGCAGAGCAAGTAAGAAATTGTCTACCCAAGCGAGAAATCATGCCATATTGCACTGATGTGCCAAAAGGGCCATATTCCAATTGTAGTAGCTGGTAGTTAACATTCTTATATGCCCTAAATCAATAAAGTACACATATAATAACCACATATACACCCTAATAGTAAAAAAAATTGCCTAGGCTGCGCCTAGGGCGCTTAAGCACTGCCTAGGCACTAGGCAAAGGTGAACCGCCTTGCTTACGCCTACTGCTTTTTCCAACCTTGTTGCTAAGAATGGATCATTTCTAGAGAAGGAGTTTCTCTCGAAAGAAGTGAGTGGGAGGACAACAGAACTTGATGAGGTAACTGTACCTTCTACCTTATTGGAAAGTAGTTCATCACATAAATTAGCTCCAGTGATTCCTACACCAATTAGTGAGGAAGCTAATGATGATGATCATGAAACTTCTGATCAAGTTACTACCGAACCTCATAGATCAACCAGAGTAAGATCCGCACCAGAGTGGTACGGTAATCCTGTTCTGGAAGTCATGTTACTTGACCATGATGAACCTACGAACTATGAGGAAGCGATGATGAGCCCAGATTCCGCAAAATGGCTTGAGGCCATGAAATCTGAGATGGGATCCATGTATGAGAACAAAGTGTGGACTTTGGTTGACTTGCCCGATGATCGGCAAGCCATAGAGAATAAATGGATCTTCAAGAAGTAGACTGACGCTGACGGTAATGTTACTGTCTACAAAGCTCGACTTGTTGCGAAAGGTTTTCGACAAGTTCAAGGAGTTGACTATGATGAGACCTTCCCACCCGTAGCGATGCTTAAGTCCGTCCGAATCATGTTAGCAATTGCCGCATTTTATGATTATGAAATTTGGCAAATGGATGTTAAAAATGCATTCCTTAATGGATATCTTAAAGAAGAATTATATATGATGCAACCAGAAGTTTTTGTCGATCCAAAAGGTGCTAACAAAGTGTGTAAGCTCCAGCGATCCATTTATGGACTGGTGCAAGCATCTCGGAGTTGGAATATACGCTTTGATAGTGTGATCAAAGCATATGGTTTTATATAGACTTTTGGAGAAGCCTATATTTACAAGAAAGAGAGTGGGAGCTCTGTAGCATTTCTGATATTATATGTGGATGACATATTGTTGATCGGAAATGATACTGAATTTCTGAATAGCATAAAAGAATACTTGAATAAGAATTTTTCAATGAAAGACCTTAGTGAAGCTGCTTATATATTGGGCATCAAGATCTATAGAGATAGATCAAGACCCTTAATTGGACTTTCACAAAGCACATACCTTAATAAAGTTTTGAAGAAGTTCAAAATGGATCAAGCAAAGAAAGGGTTCTTGCCTGTGTTACAAGGTGTGAAGTTGAGTCAGACTCAATGCCCGACCACCGCGGAAGATAGAGAGAAAATGAAAGTCATTCCCTATGCCTCAGCTATAGGTTCTATCATGTATGCAATGCTGTGTACCAGACCTGATGTGTGCCTTTCTATTAGTTTAGCAGGGAGGTATGATATGTCTCCGTCATATCTATAATTTTTTATTGTTCCATGCCAGTATTATACAACTTTCATACACTTTTGGCAACTTTTTATACTATTATTGGGACTAACATATTGATCTAGTGCCTAGTGCCAGTTCTTGTTTGTTGCATGTTTTTTGTTTCGCAGAAAATCCATATCAAATGGAGTCCAAACAGGATAAAAACTTACAGAGATTTTTTTTGGAATATATGTGATTTTTGGGAAGAAGGATCAACGCGAGACGATGCCCGACGGGGGCCATGAGGCGGGGGGGCAGGGGGTGGGCGCGCCCCTGACCCTCGTGGCCACCCCATAAGGCAGTTGCTTCCCTTCTTTCTCCGCAAGAAAGCCAATATCCAGATACAAATCGTGTTAGAATTTCGTCCCAAACGGAGTTATGGATCTCCGAGAATATAAGAAACGGTGAAAGGCCGGAATCTGGAACGCAGAAACAGAGAGAGACAGAGAGACAGATCCAATCTCGGAGGGGCTCTCGCCCCTCCGCGCCATGGAAGCCATGGACCAGGGGGTAAACCCTTCTCCCATGTGGGGAGAAGGTCAAGGAAGAAGAAGAAGAGCGGTGGCGCTGGAACGCCGCTGGGGCCATCATCGTGTGACGGCGATCTACACCAACACCTCCGTCATCTTCACTAACATCTTCATCACCTTACCCCATCTATCTACAGCGGTCCACTCTCCCGCAACACGATGTACCCTCTACTTGAACGTGGTGCTTTATGCTTCATATTATTATCCAATGATGTGTTGCCATCCTATGATGTCTGAGTAGATTTTCGTTGTCCTATCGGTGATTGTTGAATTGCTATGATTGGTTTAATTTGCTTGTGGTTATGTTGTTGTCCTTTGGTGCCCATCATATGAGAGCGCACGTGAATCACGCCACAGGGTTAGTTGTGTGTTGATAGGACTATGTATTGGAGGGCAAGAGTGACAGAAGCTTCAACCTAGCATAGAAATTGATGCATACGGGATTGAAGGGGGACCAATATATCTTAATGATATGGTTGGGTTTTACCTTAATGAAAATTAGTAGTTGTGGATGCTTGCTAATAGTTACAATCATAAGTGCATAGAATTCCAAGTCAGGGATGACATGCTAGCAGTGGCCTCTCCCACATAAAACTTGCTATCAGTCTAGCAAAGTAGTCGATTGCTTAGGGACAATTTCGCAACTCCTACCACCACTTTTCCACACTCGCTATACTAACTTTATTGCTTCTTTACCTAAAACAGCCCCTAGTTTTTATTTACGTGCTCTTTATATTCTTGCAAACCTATCTCGTTACACCTACAAAGTACTTCTAGTTTTATACTTGTTCTAGGTAAAGCGAACGCCAAGTGTGCGTAGAGTTGTATCGGTGGTCGATAAAACTTGAGGGAATATTTGTTCTACCTTTAGCTCCTCTTTGGGTTTGACACTCTTACTTATCGAAAGAGGCTACAATTGATCCCCTATACTTGTGGGTTATCAAGACCTTTTTCTGGCGTCGTTGCCGGGGAGTTATAGCGTGGGGTGAATATTCTCGTGTGTGTGTGTGTGTGTGCTTGTTTGCTTTATCACTAAGTAGTTTTATTTTGTGCTCCTGTTTTCTATCTTTAGTTATGGGTAGGAAACGCAAAATACCAAAAAAATTAGTGGTACCTACTGAACCAATGGTTGAAGAACCACTCAAAATCTATCACACTACTGAAGCTTTTTACTTGGATCATCTTCGATCCCTATGTGCTCGGGCTGAAACCCCAACTAGCTTAGTTGAGGGAAAATATTTAGATGAGCATGCTTGTTATGTGCGACATCGCATATCTAAAACAGGGAAACTTTTACTGGATCAAATTCATTGTTTGCAGTGCTATGCCTGGAATTTATGTGAAATATATGGTTGTACTTGTTGTTCTAAAGACCCTAAGAAACACCTTCCTTACCAATGTGAGTTTAGTGATAATGGAATCGTATCTTCTTATACTAATGGTGTTTATAATTACTATGATGTTCAACAAATTGAAGAATTTGTTGCTTTTAGGGGTACTTGTGAAATTGCTTCTTTTATTGAGGAGTGTGATACTACTCTCTACAAATCTGAAAATTTGGCCATAATTAAATATTGCTATGATAATTATGCTTCTAATCCTTATATTAAACCATATATAGAGGACGCCTCTGCTGTCCAAGAAGAGACTAATATTTTGCAGGAGTCTATGGAAGGAGAAATTAATGACATTGTGAGCTCATTGGATGAAAAAGATGAGGAGGAGAGCGAAGAACAAAAGGAGGGAGAGCGGATTGATCATGCATTCCCACCATCTAATGAGAGTAACTCTTTATCCCATACATTGTTAAATTTCCCTTTGAATTTACCGGAGGATGAATGCTATGATGATTATTATGATCCCATTGATTCTTTGGAAATATCCCTTTTTGATGATGCTTGCTATGCTTGTGGCCAATATGCCAATATGAATTATGCTTATGGAGATGAACTTGCTATAGTTCCTTATATTAAACATGAAATTGTTGCTCTTGCACCCACGCATGATAGTCCTATTATCTTTTTCAATTCTCCTGACTACACTATATCAGAGAAGTTTGCCCTTATTAAGGATTATATTGATAGGCTGCGTTTTACTACTACGCATGATGATTTTAATAGATATAATATGCATGTGCTTGCTGATCCTACTTGCAATTATTATGAGAGAGGAACTACATCTCCGCCTCTCCATGTTTCCCATATGATAAAATTGCAAGAAACTGTTTATACTATGCAGTGGCCTTTACTAGGTGTGCATGAATTGTTCTTTTATGACATGCCGATGCATAGGGAGAGAGTTAGACTTCGTTGTTGCATGATATATGTTACTTTTTGCTCATTACTAAATCACAAATCATTGTTAATTAAAATTGGCTTTGATATACCTTGGGATCCGGGTGGATCCATTACTTGAGCACTATATGCCTAGCTTAATGGCTTTAAAGAAAGCGCTGCCAGGGAGACAACCCTGAAGTTTTAGAGAGTCATTTATTTCTGTTGTGTGCTTTTATAAAGTACAAATCCATTGTATCATAAAAATAATGTGCCAAGATTTGCCTTTAGGATGTTTACATTGCTTGTTGGTTTGTGCGGTGCAAAACAGAAACTTTGGCTGTAGTGCGCGATTTTACTTTTTTTTACTGGAATGTCAAACGGTTCTGAAACCTTTTCACTGTATTTCTATACAATTTCTTTTATTTTTCATAACTTTTTTCAGAATTTTTGGAGTACCAGAAGTATGGTGAATGTTCAGATTATTATAGACTGTCCTGTTTAAGACAGGTTCTGTTTTTGATGCATAGTTTGCTTGTTTTGATGAAACTATCGATTTCTATCAATGGATTAAGCCATGGAAAAGTTATATTACATTAGCTACAATGCAAAAACAAAATATGAATTGGTTTGCAACAGTACTTAGAGTAGTGATTTGCTTTATTATACTAACGCATCTTACCGAGCTTTCTGTTGAGTTTTGTGTGGATGAAGTGATCAAAGATCGAGGAGGTCTCGATATGAGGAGAAGGTGGAGAGGTAAGAGCTAAAGCTTGGGAATTCCCAAGGCACCCCAAGTAAATATTTAAGGAGACTCAAGCAACTAAGCTTGGGGATGCCCCGGAAGGCATCCCATCTTTCTTCAACAAGTATTGGTATGTTTTTGGATTCGTTTCGTTCATGTGATATGTGCAAATCTTGGAGCATATTTTGCATTTAGTTTTCACTTTTCTTTGATGCACCATGCTGATATGAGATAGTCCATGGTTGATTTATAGAATGCACTTTGCACTTCACTTATATGTTTTGAGTATGGCTTTATAGAATGATTCATGTGCTTCGCTTATATCATTTGAAGTTTGGATTGCCTGTTTCCCTACACATAGAAAACCGCCATTTGTAGAATGCTATTTTGCTTCACTTATATTTGTTAGAGCATGGGCATATATTTTGTAGAAAGAATTACACTCTCTTGCTTCACTTATATCTATTTAGAGAGTTGACAGGAACTGGTCATTCACATGGTTAGTCATTAAATCCTACATAAAACTTGTAGATCATTGAATATGATATGTTTGATTCCTTGCAATAGTTTTGCGATATAAAGATGGTGATATTAGAGTCATGCTAGTGGGTAGTTGTAGATTTTAGAAATACTTGTGTTGGAGTTTGCGATTCCTGTAGCATGCACATATGGTGAACCATTATGTAACGAAGTTGGAGCATGAGGTATTTATTGATTGTCTTCCTTATGAGTGGCGGTCGGGGACGAGTGATGGTCTTTTCCTACCAATCTACCGCCCTAGGAGCATGTGCATAGTACTTTGTTTCGATGACTAATAGATTTTTGCAATAAGTATGTGAGTTCTTTATGACTAATGTTGAGACCATAGATTATACGCACTCTCACCCTTCCATCATTGCTAGCCTCTTCGGTACCACCTCGAGAGTTGGTGCAAACTTCGCCAGTGCATCCAAACCCCGTGATACGATACGCTCTATCACACATAAGCCTCCTTATATCTTCCTCAAAACAGCCACCATACCTACCTATCATGGCATTTCCATATCCATTCCGAGATATATTGCCATGCAACTTGCATCATCATCATATACATGACTTGAGCATTTATTGTCATATTGCTTTGCATGATCGTAAGATAGCTAGCATGATGTTTTCATGGCTTGTCCGTTTTTTGATGTCATTGCTACGCTAGATCATTGCACATCCCGGTACACCGCCGGAGGCATTCATATAGAGTCATATTTTGTTCTAGTATCAAGTTGTAATATTGAGTTGTGAGTAAATAAAAGTGTGATGATCATCATTATTAGAACATTGTCCCATGTGAGGTTACCAAAAAAAGAGAGAGGCCAAAGAAGCCTACATAAAAAAGAGGGAAAATAAAAAATGAGAGAAAAGAGAGAAGGGACAATGTTACTATCCTTTTACCACACTTGTGCTTCAGAGTAGCACCATGTTCTTCATATAGAGAGTCTCTTGAGTTATCACTTTCATATACTAGTGGGAATTTTCATTATAGAACTTGGCTTGTATATTCCAACGATGGGCTTCCTCAAGTGTCCTAGGCCTTCATGAGCAAGCAAGTTGGATGCACACCCACTTAGTTTCCAGTTTGAGCTTTCATACACTTATAGCTCTAGTGCATTTGTTGCATGGCAATCCCTACTCCTCGCATTGACATCAATTGATGGGAATCTCCATAGCCCATTGATTAGCCGCGTTGATGTGATACTTTCTCCCTTTTTTTCTTCTCCACACCACCTCCGCCATCATATTCTATTCCACCTATAGTGCTATGTCCATGGCTCACACTCATGTATTGCGTGAAGGTTGAAACAGTTTGAGAATAATAAAGTATGAAACAATTGCTTGGCTTGTCATCGGGGTTGTGCATGATTTGAACATTTTTTGTGACGAAGATGGAGCATAGCCAAACTATATGATTTTGTAGGGATGAACTTTCTCTGGCCATGTTATTTTAACAATACATGATAACTTTATTAGTGTGCTTGAAGTATTATTGTCTTAATGTCAAATGATAGACTATTGATTTGAATCACTCATGTCTTAATATTCATGCCATGATTAGATTATATGGCTAAGATTATGCTAGGTATCATTCCACATCAAAAATTATTATTTTTATCATTTACCTACTCGACGACGAGCAGGAATTAAGCTTGGGGATGCTGATACGTCTCCGTCGTATCTATAATTTTTGATTGTTTGATGCCAATATTCTACAACTTTCATATACTTTTGGGAACTTTTTAGACTATTTTTGGGACTAACATATTGATCCAGTGCCCAGTGCCAGTTCCTGTTTGTTGCATGTTTTTTGTTTCGCGAAAAATCCATATCAAACAGAGTCCAAACGAGATAAAAACTTACAGAGTTTTTTTGGAATATATGTGATTTCTGGGAAGAAGAATCAATGCTAGACGATGCCCGAGGGGGCCCCGAGGCAGGGGGCGCGCCCCTCACCCTCGTGGACACCCCGTAAGGCGGTTGGTGCCCTTTTTTCACCGCAAGAAAGCCAATATCCGAATACAAATGGTGTTAAAATTTCAGCCCAATCGGAGTTACGGATCTCTGGCAATATAAGAAACGGTGAAAGGCCAGAATCTGGAACACGGAAACAGAGAGAGACAGAGATACAAATCCAATCTTGGAGGGTCTCTCGCCCCTCCGCCGCCATGGAATCCGTGGACCACGGGGTAAACCCTTCTCCCATCTAGGGAGAAGGTCAAGGAAGAAGAAGAAGAAGGGGGCTCTCTTCCCCTCTCTCCCGGTGGCGCCGGAACGCCGCCGGGGCCATCATCGTGTGACGGCGATCTACACCAACACCTTCGTCATATTCACCAACATCTTCATTACCTTCCCCCATCTATCTACAGTGGTCCACTCTCCCGCAACCCACTGTACCCTCTACTTGAACATGGTGTTTTATGCTTCATATTATTATCCAATGATGTGTTGCCATCCTATGATGTCTGAGTAGATTTTCGTTGTCCTATCGGTAATTGGTGAATTGTTATGATTGGTTTAATTTTTTTGTGGTTATGTTGTTGTCCTTTGGTGCCCATCATATGAGCGCGCGCGTGGATCACACCATAGGGTTAGTTGTATGTTGATAGGACTATGTATTGGAGGGCAAGAGTGACAGAAGCTTCAACCTAGCATAGAATTGATGCATACGGGATGGAAGGGGGACCAATATATCTTAATGTTATGGTTGGGTTTTACCTTAATGAACATTAGTAGTTCCGGATGCTTGCTAATAGTTCCAATCAACTTTTTATCGGTCTAGTAAAGTAGTCAATTTCTTAGGGACAATTTCGCAACTCGTACCACCACTTTTCCACACTCGCTATACTAACTTTATTGCTTCTTTACCTAAAACAGCCCCTAGTTTTTATTTATGAGCTCTTTATATTCTTGCAAACATATCCCGTTACACCTACAAAGTACTTCTAGTTTTATACTTGTTCTAGGTAAAGTGAACTCAAGCGTACTTCTAGTTTTATGAAACTTGAGGGAATATTTGTTCTACCTTTAGCTCATCGTTGGGTTTGACACTCTTACTTATCGAAAGAGGCTACAATTGATCCCCTATACTTGTGGGTTATCAAGGTACCAAAGTAATCCAGGAGTGGATCACTGGACAGCGGTCAAGAACATCCTGAAATACCTGAAAAGGACTAAGGATATGTTTCTCGTTTATGGAGGTGACAAAGAGCTCGTCGTAAATGGTTACGTCGATGTGAGCTTTGACACTGATCCGGATGACTCTAAGTCACAAACTGGATACATATTTTTATTGAATGGTGGAGCTGTTAGTTGGTGTAGTTCTAAGCAGAGCGTCATGGCGGGATCTACGTGTGAAGCGGAATACATAGCTTCTTCGGAAGCAGCAAATGAAGGAGTCTGGATGAAGGAGTTCATATCCGATCTAGGTGTAATACCTAGTGCATCGGGTCCAATGAAAATCTTTTGTGACAATACTGGTGCAATTGCCTTGGCAAAGGAATTTAGATTTCACAAGAGAACCAAGAACATCAAGAGATGCTTCAATTCCATCCGCGATCAAGTCAAGGAAGGAGACATAGAGATTTGCAAGATACATACAGATCTAAATGTTGCAGACCCATTAACTAAGCCTCTCTCACGAGCAAAACATGATCAGCACCAAGACTCCATGGGTGTTAGAATCATTACTGTGTAATCTAGATTACTGACTCTAGTGCAAGTGGGAGACTGAAGGAAATATGCCCTAGAGGCAATAATAAAGTTGTTATTTATATTTTATTATATCATGATAAATGTTTATTATTCATGCTAGAATTGTATTAACCGGAAACTTAGTACATGTGTGAATACATAGACAAACAGAGTGTCCCTAGTATGCCTCTACTAGACTAGCTCATTAATCAAAGATGGTTAAGTTTCCTAGCCATAGACATGTGTTGTCATTTGATGAATAGGATCACATCATTAGAGAATGATGTGATGGACTAGACACATCCGTTAGCTTAGCACTATGATCATTTAGTTTATTGTTATTGCTTTCTCCATAACTTATACATGTTCCTATGACTATGAGATTATGCAACTCCCAAATATCGGAGGAACACTTAGTGTGCTATCAAATGTCACAACGTAACTGGGTGATTATAAAGATGCTCTACAGGTGTCTCCGATGGTGTTTGTTGAGTTGGCATAGATCGAGATTAGGATTTGTCACTTCGATTGTTAGAGAGGTATCTCTGGGCCCTCTCGGTAATGCACATCACTATGAGCCTTGCAAGCAATGTGACTAATGAGTTAGTTACGGGATGATGCATTACGAAATGAGTAAAGAGACTTGCCGGTGACGAGATTGAACTTGGTATGATGATATCGACGATCGAATCTCGGCAAAGTAACATACCGATGATAAAGGGAACAATGTATGTTGTTATGCGGTTTGACCGATAAAGATCTTCGTAGAATATGTAGGAACCAGTATGAGCATCCAGGTTCCGCCATTGGTTATTGACGAGAGATGAGTCTCGGCCATGTCTACATAGTTCTCGAACCCGTAGGGTCTGCACGCTTAACGATCGATGGTGATATGTATTGTGAGTTATGTAATTTGATGTACCAAAGGTTGTTCGGAGGCCAGGTGGAGGCGCCCCCCCAGCCCAATCCTAATTGGGGGGGGGGGGCTTTCCTGCTCTCCCTCTTCCTCTTTCCTCCCCCTCCTAGTTGTACTAGGAAAGGGGGGAACCTACTCCTAGTAGGAGTAGGATTACCCATTTGGGGCGCGCCCCATGAGGCCGGCCGGCCCTCTCCTCCCCTCCTTTATATACGGGGGAGAGGGCACCCCAAAGACACACAAGTTGATTTCTTAGCCGTGTGTGGTGCCCCCCTCCACTGATTTCCACCTTAGTCATATTGTCGTAGTGCTTAGGCGAAGCCCTGCGTCAGTAATTTCATCATCACCGTCAACACATCGCCGTGCTGACGAAACTCTCCCTCGGACTCAACTGGATCTAGAGTTCGAGGGACGTTACGGAGCTGAACATGTGCAGATCGCGGAGGTGTCGTCCGTTCGGTACTTGATCGGTTGGATCATGAAGACGTTCGACTACATCAACTGCGTTACTGAACGCTTTTGCTTTCGGTCTACGAGGCTACGTAGACACACTCTCCCCTCTCCTTGCTATGCATCTCCTAGATAGATCTTGCGTGATCGTAGGAATTTTTTTTGAAATACTGCGTTCCCCAATAGTATTTTGCAAATTTCTATGTCTACAATGCTCTTCATAGAGCTACTCTAGCTAATTGCTCCCACTTTTAATATGTATCCAGATTGAGACCCAGAGTCATCTGAATCGGTGTGTAAAGCTTGCATTGACGTGACCCTTTATGACGAACTCTTTATCACCTCCATAACCGAGAAACATTTCCTTAATCCTCTTAGGTAACTAAGGATAATTTTGACCGTTATCTAGTGATCTTCTCCTGGATCACCATTGTACCCCTTGCCAAACTCATGTCAAGGTACACAATAGGTCTGGTACACAGCATGGCATACTTTATAGAACCTATGGCTAAGGCATAGGGAATGACTTTCATTCTCTCTTTCACTTCTGCCGTGGTTGGGTTTTGAGTCCTACTCAACTTCACACCTTGCAACATAGACAAGAACCCTTTCTTTGACTGATCTATTTTGAATTTCTTCAAAAAAATTGCCAAGGTATATATTTTGTGGAAGTCCTATTAAGCGTTTCGATATATCCCTATAGATCTTGATGCCCAATATGTAAGTAGCTTCACCGAGACCTTTTATTGAAAAATTCATATTCAAGTATCTTTTTTATGCTATCAAGAAATTCTATATAATTTCCAATCAACAATATGCCATCCACATATAATATTAGAAATGCTACAAAGCTCCCACTCACTTTCTTGTAAATATAGGCTTCTTCGAAAGTCTGTATAAAACCATATGCTTTGATCACCTCATCAAAGCATATATTCCAACTCCGAGATGCTTGCACCAGTCCATAGATGGATCGCTGGAGCTTGCACACTTTGTTAGTACCTTTAGGATCGACAAAACCTTCTAGTTGCATCATATACAACTCTTCTTTGAGAAATTCATTAAGGAAAGCAGTTTTGACATCCATTTTCCAGATTTCATAATCATAAAATGCGGCAATTGCTAACATGATTCGGACAGACTTAAGCATCGCTATAGGTGAGAAAGTCTCATCGTAGTAAACTCCTTGAACTTCTCGAAAACCTTTCGTGACAAGTCGAGCTTTGTAGATAGTAACACTACCATCAGTGTCCGTCTTCCTCTTGAAGATCCATTTACTCTCAATGTCTTGCCGATCATTGGGCAAGTCCACCAAAGTCCACACTTTGTTCTCATACATGGATCCTATCTCAGATTTCAAGGCCTCAAGCCATCTGTCGGAATCTGGGCTCATCATAGATTCTTCGTAGTTCATAGGTTCGTCATGGTCTAGTAACATGACTTCCAGAACAGGGTTACCATACCACTCTAGTGCGGATCGTGCTCTGGTTGACCTACGAGGTTCAGTAGCAACTTGATCTGAAGTTTCATGATCATTATCATTATCTTCCTCTCTAGTTGGTGTAGGCATCACGAGAACGGTTTTCTGTGATGAGCTACCTTCCAATTCGAGAGAAGGTACAATTACCTCATCAAGTTATACTTTCCTCCCACTCACTTCTTTCGAGAGAAACTCCTGCTCTAGAAAGGATCCATTCTTAGCAACAAAGATCTTACCTTCGGATCTGTGGTAGAAGGTGTACCCAACAGTTTCTTTTTGGGTATCCAATGAAGACGCACTTCTATTTAGGTTCGAGCTTACCAGGCTGAAGCTTTTTCACATAAGCATCTCAACCCCAAACTTTAAGAAACGACAGCTTAGGTTTCTTGCCAAACCATAGTTCATACGGTGTTGTTTCAATGGATTTAGATGGTGCCCTATTTAACGTGAATGCAGCTGTCTCTAATGCATAACCCCAAAACGATAGTGGTAAATCGGTAAGAGACATCATAGATCACACCACATCTAATAAAGTCCGGTTATGACGTTCGGACACACCATTACGCTATGGTGTTCTAGGTGGCGTGAGTTGTGAAACTACTCCACATTGTTTTAAATGAAGGCCAAACTTGTAACTCAAATATTTGCCTCCGCGATCAAATTGTAGAAACTTTATTTTTCTTGTTACGATGATTCTCCACTTCACTCTGAAATTCTTTAAACTTTTCAAATGTTTCAGACTTGTGTTTCATTAAGTAGATATACCCATATCTGCTCAAGTCATCTGTGAAGGTTACAAACTAACGATACCCGCCGCGAGCCTCAATACTCATCGGACCGCATACATCAGTATGTATTGTTTCCAATAAGTCATTAGCTTGCTCCATTGTTCCAGAGAACAGAGTTTTATTCATCTTGCCCATGAGGCATAGTTCGCAAGTATCAAATGATTCATAATCAAGTGATTCCAAAAGCCCATCTACATGGAGTTTCATCATGCACTTTACACCAATATGACCTAAACGGCAGTGCCACAAATATGTAGCACTATCATTATCAACTTTGCATCTTTTCGCATCAATATTATGAATATGTGTATCACTACGATCGAGATTCAATAAACCATTTACGTTGGGTGTATGACCATAGAAGGTTTTATTCATGTAAACAAAACAACAATTATGCTATGACTTAAATGAATAATTGTATCGCAATAAACATGATCCGATTATATTCATGCTCAACGCAAACACCAAATAACATTTATTTAGGTTCAACACTAATCCTGAAGGTAGAGGGAGTGTGCGATGGTGATCTTATCAACCTTGGAATGACTTCCAACACACATCGTCACCTCGCCCTTAACTAGTCTCTGTTCATTCTGCAACTCCTGTTTCGAGTTACTAATCTTAGCAACTGAACTAGTATCAAATACCCAGGGGCTACTACAAACACTAGTAAGGTACACATCAATAATCTTTGTATCAAATATACCTTTGTTCACTTTGCCATCCTTCTTATCTACCAAATGTTTGGGGCAGTTCCACTTCCAGTGACCATTTCCTTTGCAGTAGAAGCACTCAGTTTCAGGCTTGGGTCCAGCTTTGGGCTTCTTCATGGGAGTGGCAACTTGCTTGCCATTCTTCTTGAAGTTCCCTTTCTTTCCCTTGCCCTTTTTCTTGAAACTAGTGGTCTTGTTAACCATCAACACTTGATGCTCTTTCTTGATTACTACCTTCGCCAATTTCAGCATCGCAAAGAGCTTGGAAATCGTTTTAGTCATCCCTTGCATATTATAGTTCATCGCGAAGATCTAGTAGCTTGGTGATAGTGACTAGAGAACTCTGTCAATCACTATCTTATCTGGAAGATTAACTCCCACTTGATTCAAGCGATTGTAGTACCCAGACATTCTGAGCACATGCTCACTGGCTGAGCTATTCTCCTTCATCTTGTAGGCAAAGTACTTGTCAGAAATCTCATACCTCTTGACACAGGCATGAGTCTGAAATACCAATTTCATCTCTTGGAACACCTCATATGCTCCATGGCATTCAAAACGTTTTTGAAGTCCCGGTTCTAAGACGTAAAGCATGGTGCACTAAACTATCAAGTAGTCATCACTTTGAGCTTGCCAGACATTCATAACATCTGCATCTGCTCCTGCAATAGGTCTGTCACCTAGTGGTGCATCAAGGACATAATCCTTATGTGTAGCAATGAGGATAATCCTTAGATCACGGACCCAGTCCGCATCATTACTACTATCATCTTTCAACTTATTCTTCTCTAGGAACATATCAAAAAAAAATAGGAGCTATATCGCGAGCTATTGATCTACAACACAGATATGCAAATACTATTAGGACTAAGTTCATGGTAAATTAAGTTCAATTAATCATATTACTTAAGAACTCCCACTTAGATAGACATCCCTCAAGTCATCTAAATGATACGTGATCCAAATCAACTAAACCATGTTCGGTCATCACGTGAGATGGAGTAGTCATCAATGGTGAACATATCTATGTTGATCATATCTACTATATGACTCACATTCGACCTTTCAGTCTCCAGTGGTCCGAGGCCATGTCTATATGTGCTAGGCTCATCAAGTTTAACCCGAGTATTCTGCATGTGCAAAACTGTCTTGCACCCGTTGTATGTGAACGTAGAGCCTGTCACTGTCGGATTACGGGTTCCGGCAAAAACCTTGAGGTTCAAACTCTACGGTGCGCACGAAGACCTCTCTCCCCCTAGCTCACACTCTCACCATGATCTCAAAGCCTAGCTCGCTAAACCCACGGAACAAGGGACACGAGAGTTTATACTGGTTCGGGCCACTGATGTGGTGTAATATCCTACTCTAGTTTGGTGTGGTGGATTGCCTTGTAGGCTGGGGATGAACAATTACAAGGGAAGAACAACCTCCTGAGGAGAGGCGTTCTCGAGCTCGATGAGCTTGTGTGGTTGGGGATGATCTGAATGATCCGTCCAAGATTAGTCCCCCCCCATGGTGGTAGCTAGTCCTATTTATAGAGGCCCGGGCCCTCTTCCAAAATATTAGGCGGGAAGGGATCCCACAACGGCCAGTTTGAAGGGGGACAACTAGTACAAGTTATCCTGACAAAAGGTGGTCTTTGCCTGCCAAAGGCTCTGGTGGTGACGCTGTCGTGGGTTCCGCGATGACCTCCGTCCTGCCGTCCTGCTGGTCTTGGTCTCGTTGCACCGATATGGAAACCTTTGCCTGAAGCCTCGGGACTCCTCGCCCGCACCTGCCTCTTTAGCATCAAAGAGGCAACTGGTACTCTGCGCCCGCTAGCGCCCGCCTGGCCTTGGTCGTCACGGCTCACGTCACGGGAACCTCACGAGGAAGAGATGAGCAAAGGGAAGAGATGAGCCAAGGGGAGGCCAACCGCCGGCCTCCACGATCTAAGATAATGATGACCTCAAGAGGCAGGTGCGGGAGAGGAGTCCCGAGGTTTCAGGCAAAGGTTTCCATATCGGTGCAATGAGACCAAGACCAGCAGGACGGCAGGACGGAGGTCATCACGGTAGGGGTCTGAATTCGGGGGCCGATCCTCGTGAGCAGCCGCGTCGTAGGAGCCACTTTTGCTTGTCCTCTCCTTCCCTTTCCTCCTGCATTGTGAGAAACGAGTATGGAGCCCTGCGGGGCCGTGTAATGAACCATGGTGCTTACTGATACGTCTCCAACGTATCTATAATTTATGAAGTATTCATGTCAAGTTTACAATAGTTTTATATGATTTTGGTATGATTTGATTAGAACTAACCCGGACTGACGCTGCTTTCAGCAGAACTACCGTGGTGTTTTTTTGTGCAGAAATAAAAGTTCTCGGAATGCGATGAAAATCAACGGAGAATTTTTCTGGAAAATATAAAAAATACTAGAACAAAAATCTACCGAAGGGGAGTCCCGTGGGCCCCACGAGGGTGGTGGTGCACCGACCCCCCCTGGGCGCGCCCCTATGCCTCGTGGACTTCCCGTGGGGCCCCTTGACTTGTTCTCGACGCCAACCTCTCCTATAAATGCCCAAACCTTCGGAAAATAACCTAGATCGGAAGTTCCCCCACCGCAAGCCTCTGTAGCCACGAGAAATCAATCTAGGCCCTCTCTGGCACCCTGCCGGAGGGGGCCATCATCACTGAAGGCTATGGAGGAGGATCCCGGAGGGGCCATCATCACCATGAAGGCCAAGGACCAGAGGGAGATGTTGGAAATAGGCCCTAGAGGCAATAATAAAAGCATTATTACTATATTTCCTTGTTCATGATAATTGTCTTTATTCATGCTATAATTGTGTTATCCGGAAATCGTAATACATGTGTGAATAATAGACACCAACATGTCCCTAGTAAGCCTCTAGTTGACTAGCTCGTTGATCAACGGATAGTCATGGTTTCCTGACTATGGACATTGGATGTCATTGATAACGAGATCACATCATTAGGAGAATGATATGATGGACAAGACCCAATCCTAAACATAGCACAAGATCGTATAGTTCGTTTGCTAGAGTTTTCCAATGTCAAGTATCCTTTCCTTAGACCATGAGATCGTGTAACTCCCGGATACCATAGGAGTGCTTTGGGTATATCAAACGTCACAACGTAACTGGGTGACTATAAAGGTATACTACGGGTATCTCCGAAAGTGTCTGTTGGGTTGACACGGATCAAGACTGGGATTTGTCACTCCGTATGATGGAGAGGTATCACTGGGCCCACTCGGTAATGCATCATCATAATGAGCTCAAAGTGACCAAGTGTCTGGTCACGGGATCATGCATTATGGTACGAGTAAAGTGACTTGCCGGTAATGAGATTGAACGAGGTATTGGGATACCGACGATCGAATCTCGGGCAAGTAACATACCGATTGACAAAGGGAATTGTATGCGGGGTTGCTTGAATCCTCGTCATCGTGGTTCATCCGATGAGATCATCGAGGAGCATGTGGGAGCCAACATGGGTATCCAGATCCCGCTGTTGTTTATTGACCGGAGAGCAATCTCGGTCATGTCTACATGTCTCCCGAACCCGTAGGGTCTACACACTTAAGGTTCGGTGACGCTAGGGTTGTAGGGATATGTATATGCAGTAACCCGAATGTTGTTCGGAGTCCTGGATGAGATCCTGTACGTCACGAGGAGTTCCGGAATGGTCCGGAGGTAAAGAATTATATATAGGAAGTGCTATTTCGGCCATCGGGACAAGTTTCGGGGTCACCGGTATTGTACCGGGACCACCGGAAGGGTCCCGGGGGTCCACCGGGTGGGGCCACTTCCCCCTAGGGCCCATGCGCCTAGGGTGGGGGAAACCCTAAAGGAAGAGTCCTAGGAGGGGAAGGCACCTCCTAGGTGCCTTGGGGAGGAGGGATTCCTCCCCTTGGCCGCACCCCCCTAGGAGATTGGATCTCCTAGGGCCGGCGCCCCCCCCCCCCTGGCCCTCCTATATATAGTGGGGAGATGGAGGACTTCTTACCCTTGCCTTTGGTGCCTCCCTCTCCCTCTCAAACACATCCTCCTCCTCCATAGTGCTTAGCAAAGCCCTGCCGGAGTACTGCAGCTCCATCATCACCACGCCGTCGTGCTGCTGCTGGAGCCATCTCCCTCAACCTCTCCTCCCCCCTTGCTGGATCAAGAAGGAGGAGACGTGGCTGTTCCGTACATGTGTTGAACGCGGAGGTGCCGTCCGTTCGGTGCTAGAATCTTCGGTGATTCGAATCACGTCGAGTACGACTCCCTCATCCCCGTTCTTTGAACGCTTCCGCTCGCGATCTACAAGGTACGTAGATGCATCTAATCACTCGTTGCTAGATGAACTCCTAGATGGATCTTGGTGAAACCGTAGGAAAATTTTTGTTTTCTGCAACGTTCCCCAACAGTGGCATCATGAGCTAGGTCTATGCGTAGTTCTCTTGCACGAGTAGAACACAATTTGTTGTGGGCGTTGATGTTGTCAACTTTCTTGCCGCTACTAGTCTTATCTTGCTTCAACGGTATTGTGGGATGAAGCGGCCCGGACCAACCTTACACGTACGCTTACGTGAGACCGGTTCCACCGACTAACATGCACTAGTTGCATAAGGTGGTTGGCGGGTGTCTGTCTCTCCCACTTCAGTTGGAGCGGATTCGATGAAAAGGGTCCTTATGAAGGGTAAATAGAAGTTGACAAATCATGTTGTGGCTTTCATGTAGGTAAGAAAACGTTCTTGCTAGAACCCTACTTCAGCCACGTAAAACATGCAACAACAATTAGAGGACGTCTAACTTGTTTTTGCAGCAAGTGCTTTGTGATATGATATGGCCAAAGTTGTGATGAATGATGAATGATCTATATGTGATGTATGAGATGTTCATGCTATTGTAATAGGAATCACGACTTGCATGTCGATGAGTATGACAACCGGCAGGAGCCATAGGAGTTGTCTTTATTTTTTGTATGACCTGCGTGTCATTGAGAAACGCCATGTAAATTACTTTACTTTATTGCTAAACGCGTTAGCCATAGTAGTAGAAGTAATAGTTGGCGAGCAACTTCATGGAGACACGATGATGGAGATCATGATAATGGAGATCATGGTGTCATGCCGGTGACAAGATGATCATGGAGCCCCAAGATGGAGATCAAAGGAGCTATGTGATATTGGCCATATCATGTCACTTTTATTATTTGATTGCATGTGATGTTTATCATGTTTTTGCATCTTGTTTACTTAGAACGATGGTAGTAAATAAGATGATCCCTCATAATAATTTCAAGAAAGTGTTCCCCCTAACTGTGCACCATTGCGACAGTTTGTTGTTTCGAAGCACCACGTGATGATCGGGTGTGATAGATTCTAACGTTCACATACAACGGGTGTAAGACAGATTTACACATGCAAACACTTAGGTTAACTTGACGACCCTAGCATGTACAGAGATGGCCTCGGAACACAGAAGACCGAAAGGTCGAGCATGAGTCGTATAGAAGATACGATCAACATGAAGATGTTCACCGATGTTGACTAGTCCGTCTCATGTGATGATCGGACACGGCCTAGGTAACTCGGATCATGTTATACTTAGATTACAGGAGGGATGTCTATCTAAGTGGGAGTTCATTGAATAATTTGATTAGATGAACTTAATTATCATGAACTTAGTCTAAATATTTTACAATATGTCTTGTAGATCAAATGGCCAACGTAGTCCTCAACTTCAACGTGTTCCTAGAGAAAACCAAGCTGAAAGACGATGGCAGCAACTACACGGACTGGGTCCGGAACCTGAGGATTATCCTCATAGCTGCCAAGAAAGATTATGTCCTACAAGCACCGCTAGGTGACGCACCTGTTCTCCCTGCAGAACAAGACGTTATGAACGCTTGGCAGGCACGTACCGATGACTACTCCCTCATTCAGTGCGGCATGCTTTACAGCTTAGAGCCGGGGCTCCAAAAGCGTTTTGAGAGACACGGAGCATATGAGATGTTCGAAGAGCTGAAAATGGTTTTCCAAGCTCATGCCCGGGTCGAGAGATATGAAGTCTCCGACAAATTCTTCAGCTGTAAGATGGAGGAAAACAGTTCTGTCAGTGAGCACATACTCACTATGTCTGGGTTGCATAACCGCTAGACTCAGCTGGGAGTTAATCTCCCGGATGACGCGGTCATAGACAGAATCCTTCAGTCACTTCCATCGAGCTACAAGAGCTTTGTGATGAACTTCAATATGCAGGGGATGGAAAAGACCATTCCTGAAGTATTTGCAATGCTGAAATCAGCAGAGGTAGAAGTCAAAAAGGAGCATCAAGTGTTGATGGTGAATAAAACCACTAAGTTCAAGAAGGGCAAGGGTAAGAAAGCCTTCAAGAAGGACGGCAAGGGAGTTGCCGCGCCTGGCAAGCAAGCTGCCGGGAAGAAGCCAAAGAATGGACCCAAGCCCGAGACTGAGTGCTTTTATTGCAAGGAAAGTGGTCACTGGAAGCGGAACTGCCCCAAATACTTAGCGGACAAGAAGGCCGGCAAAACGAAAGGTATATGTGATATACATGTAATTGATGTGTACCTTACCAGTACTCGTAGTAGCTCCTGGGTATTTGATACCGGTGCAGTTGCTCACATTTGTAACTCAAAGCAGGAGCTGCGGAATAAGTGGAGACTGGCGAAGGACGAGGTGACGATGCGCGTCGGGAATGGTTCCAAGGTCGATGTGATCGCCGTCGGCACGCTACCTATACATTTACCTACGGGATTAGTTTTGAACCTCAATAATTGTTATTTAGTGCCAAGTTTGAGCATGAACATTGTATCAGGATCTCGTTTAATACGAGATGGCTACTCATTTAAATCCGAGAATAATGGTTGTTCTATTTATATGAGAGATATGTTTTATGGTCATGCTCCGATGGTGAATGGTTTATTCTTAATGAATCTCGAGCATAATGCTACACATGTTCATAGTGTGAGTACCAAAAGATGTAATATTGATAATGATAGTCCCACATACTTGTGGCACTGCCACCTTGGTCACATAGGTGTCAAACGCATGAAGAAGCTCCATGCTGATGGACTTTTAGAGTCTCTTGATTACGAATCATTTGACACGTGCGAACCATGCCTCATGGGTAAAATGACCAAGACTCTGTTTGCTGGCGCCCGCCTGGCCTTGGTCGTCACGGCTCACGTCACGAGAACCTCACGAGGAAGAGATGAGCAAAGGGAAGAGATGAGCCAAGGGGAGGCCAACCGCCAGCCTCCACGATCTAAGATAATGATGACCTCAAGAGGCAGGTGCGGGAGAGGAGTCCCGAGGCTTCAGGCAAAGATTTCCATATCGGTGCAACGAGACCAAGACCAGCAGGACGGCAGGACGGAGGTCATCACGGCAGGGGTCTGAATTCGGGGGCCGATCCTCGTGAGCAGCCGCGTCGTAGGAGCCACTTTTGCTTGTCCTCTCCTTCCCTTTCCTCCTGCATTGTGAGAAACGAGTATGGAGCCCTGCGGGGCCGTGTAATGAACCATGGTGCTTACTGATACGTCTCCAACGTATCTATAATTTATGAAGTATTCATGTCAAGTTTACAATAGTTTTATATGATTTTGGTATGATTTGATTAGAACTAACCCGGACTGACGCTGCTTTCAGCAGAACTACCGTGGTGTTCTTTTGTGCAGAAATAAAAGTTCTCGGAATGCGATGAAAATCAACGGAGAATTTTTCTGGAAAATATAAAAAATACTAGAACAAAAATCTACCGAAGGGGAGTCCCGTGGGCCCCACGAGGGTGGTGGTGCACCGACCCCCCTGGGCGCGCCCCTGTGCCTCGTGGACTTCCCGTGGGGCCCCTGACTTGTTCTCGACGCCAAACTATCCTATAAATGCCCAAACCTTCGGAAAATAACCTAGATTGGAAGTTCCGCCACCGCAAGCCTCTGTAGCCACGAGAAATCAATCTAGGCCCTCTCTGGCACCCTGCCGGAGGGGGCCATCATCACCGAACGCTATGGAGGAGGATCCCGGAGGGGCCATCATCACCATGAAGGCCAAGGACCAGAGGGAGAACCTCTCCCCATCCAGGGGGGAGGCCATGGAGGAGGAAGCACAAGGGGGAGAACCTCTCCTCCTCTCTCTCGGTGGCGCCGGAGTGCCATCGGGAGGGGAATCATCGCCGCGGTGATCGTCTTCATCAACATCACCATCCTCATCTCTTTTATGCGGTCCACTCTCCCACACCCCGTTGTAATCCCTACTTGAATATGGTGCTTTATGCCACATATTATGATCCAATGATGTGTTGCCATCCTATGATGTTTTGAGTAGATATCGTTTGTCTTTGGGTTGATTGATGATCTAGATTGGTATGAGTTGTATGTTTTATTTTGGTGCTATCCTATTGTGCCCTCCATGTCGCACAAGCATGAGGGATTCCCGTTGTAGGGTGTTGCAATACGTTCATGATTCGCTTATAGTGGGTTGCTTGAGTGACAGAAGCATAAACCCGAGTAAGGGGGTTGTTGCGTATGGGATAAAGGGGACTTGATGCTTTAATGCTATGGTTGGGTTTTACCTGAATGATCTTTAGTAGTTGCGGATGCTTGCTAGAGTTCCAATCATAAGTGCATATGATCCAAGAAGAGAAAGTATGTTAGCTTATGCCTCTCCCTCATATGAAATTGCAATGACGACTAACGGTCTTGTTAACAATTGCCTAAGACAATTTCGCACACCGATCCATCATTATTCCACACTCGCTATTTATAATAATTAAGTAATATATTCTAACTTTATGATAACAACACCTATTTTTATGTTTTAGCTCTCCGATATCATGCAAAGTTATCCTCTTCATACCCACAACGTAGTTTTATTTCTCGTTTCTTGTTGGAAGCAAACGTTCGGTGTACGTAGAGTCGTATCAGTGGCAGATAAGACTTGAGAGAATATTGATCTTGCCTTTAGCTCCTTGTGGGTTCGACACTCCATAGTTATCACTTCCACCTTTGGGAATTGCTACGATGATTCCCTACACTTGGGGATTATCACTTACATTGCTTTTGTGGTGTGTTTATTGCTTCCGAGTTGTGTTGTGAGATCTATGCCCTATACGGGTGTAGAGGGGTAACTTAGCTCGATGCATCCAGGGTAGCTTTGACCTCATGAGGGCGCGCGTCTCTGGGCACCTGGTGGGGCTTGCCCACTGTTGATTCGGGCGACATCGCGAGGCTTCACGGTGGCGTTTCTCCCCCCCCCCCCCCCCCCCCCCCCCCCCCCCCGCACAAGGTCCATCCACCGCATGGCGTCATGTTGCGTCTCATCAAACGTCAGGACCCGTGCGGAGCGATGCCTGAACTTGTGAGGGAGAACCGCTTCTGCTCCGTAGACAAGGAAGAATGGGGTCTCGCCTGTTGGCTTGGTGGCGGTGGTGCGGATGGACCACAGCACAGACTAGAGCTCGTCGTTCCAGCCCCTGACGCATGCTTCGAGCTTCTTCTTGAAGGTCCGGGTCTTGAGGCCTCTCAAGACCTCTTCGTTGGCACGCTCAGCTTGGCCATTGCTGTTGGGTTGTGCCACCGAAGCGTAGCAAATCTGTGTTCCAAGGTTAGCACAATAGGTCTTGAAGAGATTGCTAGTGAACTGTGAGCCGTTGTCGGTGATGATGCGGTTAGGGACCCCGAACCGGCTCACGAGGCCCTTGATGAACTTAACTGCTGACCCGGCTGGGATGGTGCAGACGGCTTCCACCTCTGCCCATTTGGTGAAGTTGTCGATGGCGACGTAGAGGTAGCGGTAGCCCCCAGGCGCTCGCAGGAACAGACCCAGGATATCCAGCCCCCACTCCGCGAATGGCCACGAAAGTGGGATAGTCTGGAGGCCCTGGGTAGGCTAGTGGATTTGCTTGGCATGGAATTGGCAGGCCTCGCAGGACCTCACCAACTCGGCCGCGTCGTTGAGTGTCGTGGGCTAGTAGAACCTGCTGCCGAACGCCTTGCTGACCAGGGTGCATGCCGAGGAGTGGTGCCCGCAGTCTCCACCGTGTATGTCAGCTAGCAGCTCGTTCCCCTGCTCCCTGGAGATGCATCGCAAGGAAACATCATTTGGTCACTTTCTATATAACTCACCATCCTGTATGCAGTATGCCATAGCGTGTCGGGCCACGCGCTCTGCGTCCTCCTCTTTCTCCGGCAGTGTCCCTCGTATCAGGTACGCCTTGAATTCCTCGGTCCAGCATCCCTCCGAGGCTCGAGCACCAGGAGAAGACGTGCTCCTGAGGTCGGACCACAAGCGGGGGCTCCCGAGGCTGGTGGCTGGGGGAGTTCCTCTTGAGGTGATGTAGTCTCCGTAGTCGCGGGGGTCGCCGAAGGCTTGAAGAGTCGTTCTTCGAAAACACCGGGTTCTTGGGGTAGATGTCTTGACGCCCCCTTGGCGATCTCGTCGGCCTCCTTGTTGGTGCCGCGTGGCACATGTTGTAGCTCTAGGCCTAAGGATTGCTTCTCCATCTTGCGTGCCTCCGTGAGGTAGGCCTCCATATGCTCATCCCTTAGTTCGTACACCTTGTTAGAGAAGTTAACGAGGAGCTGGGAGTCGCCCTTGATGGTGAGACGCTTCACCCCCAAGGCCGCCGCTGCCTTGAGGCCAGCGATCAACCCCTCGTATCCCGCAATGTTGTTGGAGACATTCTCACCCTGCTGGAAGCAAAGCTGCACGGTGTAGTATAGCTTGTCTTGGGTGGGCAAGATGAGCACAGCGCCAGCCCCCGCGCCTTAGCGTGCGAAGGCGCCATCGAAGTACATGACCCAACCATCTGGTGCTTCACTTCCTGGCGAGAGAGATAGGCTCTCGCCAACTTCAGGTTCCGGGGCGTCGGTCCATTCGGCTACGAAGTCGGCTAGGGCGGCTCCCTTGATGACCCTGGTTGTGCTGAACTCGGGCTGAAATGCCTGAAGTTCGATGTTCCACTTGGCGACCCTTCCCGCGGCATTAGGGCTCTGGAGCACCCTCTCCAGTGAGTAAGCAGAGACGACCTTGATCGGGTGGCCTTAGAAGTAATGGCACAGCTTGCGTGAGGCCACCAGGAGCGCGAGCAAAAGCTTCTGGGGCATGGGGTACCGCGCCCTTGCGTCCCGCAATACCGTGTTGACGAAGTACACCGGGTGCTCGACGAAGGCAGGAGCGTCGATGGAGTCCGCAACTGCTGGAGGTTGCGACACCTCCGGAGGTGGGGTGACCTCCGAAGCTTGGTCACCTTTCGGGGCCTCTGTCGGCCCTTGAACGCCATCTTGTGGGGCGTGATCGTCTGTGGGGATCGTCTTGGTCTTAGCGGCGCCGTCTTGTGACCACACCATTCCAGCTGAGGGCGCGACATTGCGTTGCGGATTCTTGGCCCGGCGCTCCTCCCGAACTGCCACCAACGCCGCGCTGGCGGAGTGAGGCGTAGAAGCCAGATAGAGCACCAGAGGCTCGAGGGGGCGAGGTGCCACCATCACCGGTGGGCTGGTTAGGTACCTCTTGAGGTCTTGAAATGCCAGATCTGCCTCTGGGGTCCATTCGAACGGGGCCTTCTTCTTCATCTGCTTGAAGAACGGCAGGGCACGCTCCCCCAGCTTGGAGTTGAAGCGCCCCAGCGAGGTCACGCGGCCTGCAAGCTTCTGCATTTCCTTAAGAGTTTGCAGTGGGCTCATGTCTTCTATTGCCTTGACCTTCTCGGGGTTAGCCTCGATCCCCCTGTGAGACACGAGGAAACCCAGTAGCTTGCCGGAGGGGACACCGAACACGCACTTCTCCGGGTTGAGCCGCAAATCCACCTAGCGCAGGCTAGCGAAGGTATCCTCCATGTCCTGAATCAGGGTTCTCGCCTCCCGAGATTTTACCATGTTGCCATCACCGTAGGCTTCGGCGTTTCTCCCGAGCTGCTGACCCAGGGCGATGTGCATCAGCCACTGGAAGGTCGCCCAGCGTTGCACAGTCCGGACGGCATGCAGGTGTAGCAGTACACCCCGCACGGGGTCAAGAAGGCGGTCTTCTCCACATCCTCCACTGCCATCTTGATCTGGTGGTAGCCCGAGAACGCGTCCAGGAAACACAGCAGGTCGCACTCGGTGGTGGAGTCAACGATCTGGTCGATGCGTGGAAGCGGGAACGGGTCTTGGGGACAGGCCTTGTTGAGGTTGGTGAAGTCGACGCACATGCGTTCCTTCCCGCCTTTCTTTGGCACGATGACAGGGTTCACCAACCACTCTGGGTATCGGACCTCGGGAATGACACATGCCACGTCCAGCTTGCGAGTTTCCTGGACGATGAAGGACTGCTTCTCCGTGGACTGTCGCCATGCCTTCTGCTTCACAGGGCGCACATTGGGGCACACCCTTAAGTGATGCTCGATTACCCCCCTTGGGACCCCTACCAGTTGCTTGGGTTCCCAGGCGAATACCTCCTTGTTCACGTGAAAGAACTTTACCAATGCCTCCTCTTGATCCGGGTCGAGGTTGGCGCCTATGGTGAAGGTGGCTCCCGAGGGTCCACCTTCCTTGACCGGCACTTGCTTCTATTCAGCCTGGTCTTGAGTGAACATGTGCTTCTTCTTCGCCGGCGTGGCCTCCTTAGCCCTTGGGGTGGCTTCGCCGGTCGGGCACACTGCTGCTGCAGCCCTGAAGGTGAGCTTGTGGGCCGCCAGAGCTTCCTTGGTGTCTCCAGCCACAGTGAGGACGTCGCTGCTGCCCGACATCTTCATGAGGTTGTAGGCCGGATGGGTCGCTGCCATGAACTGAGCCAAAGTAGGGTACCCGAGGATGGTGTTGTACGGGAGGCCGATGCGGGCGATGTCGAAGTCGATGAGCTCGGTGCGGTAGTTGTCCCACATACCGAAGGTGACCGGGAGGCATATTTGCTCCAAGGGGCTGGTGGACCTGCTACCGACTCTGGAGAAAGGCTTGGTGGGGCGGAGCCGGCCGTACGGCACGTGAAGCAAGCCGAAAGCTTCCACGGAGAGCATGTTGAGGCCTGCTCCGCCGTTGATGAGAGTCTTGGTCATGGCGACATTGCAGATGGTGGGCGTGCAGAGCATTGGGAGCACACCCGAGCCAGCAGTGGTAGCGGGGTGATCCCCTGAGTCGAAGATGAGGTCGGCCTTGGGCGCCACCCATCCTGGAGGGGCTCCCCGCTTCACAGAGGCGGCACCGATCTGGTGGAAGAACTGCTTGGTGTGGCGGTCCGAGGGTGGCGCTTGCAAGCCGCCGAGGAGGGTCGCGACGGCGACAGACGTCGGTGCTGCAAAGCATGCAACGAAAAGGCCACGCAGCTCCTCCCAAGAAGCCACAGAGGATCCTGGCAGATTGAGCAGCCAGGTG
The DNA here is from genome assembly GCF_018294505.1 of Triticum aestivum. Classification (NCBI taxonomy): domain Eukaryota; kingdom Viridiplantae; phylum Streptophyta; class Magnoliopsida; order Poales; family Poaceae; genus Triticum; species Triticum aestivum. The sequence goes on along the minus strand of NC_057806.1, from coordinate 321,119,640 downwards.
CGTGACGCGCCAGCGAAGGCCATGGGGAACCAGTTGACCATGACCTTGTCGTCGCCTCCAGCTTCCAGGACGGCCTCCTCGTATGCCAGCAGGAAGGCCGACGGATCTGCCGCACCGTCATAGCGAGGCGGCATCTTTGGCTTGAACTTGTGCGGCCACTGTGCCCGCCGCAAGGCGAGGGTGAAGGCCCTGAGCCCCCTAGCACCGCCATGGTTGCCCGCCGATCCAGTCGGAGGAGCAGCACTGGCCATGGGGACCGGACGGAGAGGCGGAGCCGACGGAGGAGTAGAACTTCGGCGCACCCCTACCTGGCGCGCCAAATGTCGGATTACGGGTTCCGGCAAAACCCTTGAGGTTCAAACTCTGGGGTGCGCACGAAGATCTCTCTCCCCCTAGCTCACACTCTCACCACGATCTCAAATCCTAACTCGCCGAACCCACGGAACAAGGGACATGAGAGTTTATACTGGTTCAGGCCATCGATGTGGTGTAATACCCTACTCCAGTTTGGTGTGGTGGATTGCCTTGTAGGCTGGGGATGAACAAGTACAAGGGAAGAACAACCTCCTGAGGAGAGGCGTTCTCGAGCTCGATGAGCTTGTGTGGTTGGGGATGATCTGAATGATCTGTCAAAGATCAATCCCCCCCCATGGTGGTGGCTAGTCCTATTTATAGAGGCCCGGGTCCTCTTCCCAAATATTAGGCGGGAAGGGATCCCACAACGGCCAGTTTGAAGGGGGAGAACTAGTACAAGTTATCCTGGCAAAAGGTGGTCTTCGCCTGCCAAAGGCTCTGGTGGTGACGCCGTCATGGACTTTGTGATGACCTTCGTCCTGCCGTCCTGCTGGTCTTGGTCTCGTTGCACCGATGTGGAAACCTTTGCCTGAAGCCTCGGGACTCCTCGCCCGCACCTGCCTCTTTAGCACCAAAGAGGCAACTGGTACTCTACGCCCGCTGGCGCCCGCCTGGCCTTGGTTGTCAGGACTCACGTCATGAGAACCTCGCGAGGTGCCCCTCGCCTTGATCTCTTCGCTCCTCGCGAGCCAGCCTAGTGAGGCTGCCCCTGAGGAGGTCTTGTGTCGTCCACCTCGCGATGCTTGGCCCCTCGCGAGGGTTTTGAGTGTTTGCTGATGAAGATGGGTCGTACCAGGCCGTTAGTGGAGCCACGCCGTGGGCCGTAGGCAGGAAAGTCTGGGGACCCCCGTTCCCAGAACGCCGACAATCACACCCGATCATCACATGGTGTCTCAGCACGACAAACTGTCGCAACGGTGCATACTCGGGGAGAACACTTATACCTTGAAATTTTAGTGAGGGGTCATCTTATAATGTTACTGTTGTACTAAGCAAAATAAGATGCATAAAAGATAAACATCGCATGCGATCATAATATGTGACATGATATGGCCATCATCATCTTGTGCCTTTGATCTCCATCTCCAAAGCACCATCATGATCTCCGTCGTAGCATCGTGGTCGTCTCGCCAACTATTGCTTCTACAACTATCGCTAACGCATAGTGATAAAGTAAAGCAATTACATGGCGTTTGCATTTCATACAATAAAAAGTCAACCATAAGGCTCCTGCCGGTTGCCAGTAACTTTTACAAAACATGATCATCTCATATAATAACATATATCACATCATGTCTTGACCATATCACATCACAACATGCCCTGCAAAAACAAGTTAGACATCCTCTACTTTGTTGTTGCAAGTTTTACGTGGCTGCTACGGGCTTCTAGCAAGAACCGTTCTTAGATACGCATCAAAACCACAACAGTGATTTATCAAGTTTGTTGTTTTAACCTTCAACAAGGACCGGCCGCAGACAAATTCGATTCAACTAAAGTTGGAGAAACAAACACCCGCCAGCCACCTTTATGCAAAACTACTTGCATGTCTGTTGGTGGAACCAGTCTCATGAACGTCGTCATGTAAGGTTGGTCCGGGCCGCTTCATCCAACAATACCGCCGAATCAAAATAATATGTTGGTGGTAAGCAGTATGATGATCACCGCCCACAACTCTTTGTGTTCTACTCGTGCATATCATCTACGCATAGACCTGGCTCTGATACCACTATTGGGAAAAGTTGCATGGAAAAAAAAAGTTCTACGCACACGCAATGATCTATCCATGGAGATGCATAGCAACGAGGGGGAGAGTGTGTCAACGTACCCTCGTGGACCGTAAGCGGAAGCGTTTGACAACGCGGTTGATCTAGTCGAACTTCTTCTAGCTCTGATCGATCAAGTACCGAACGCACGACACCCCCGAGTTCTGCACATGTTCAGCTCAGTGACATCCCTCGCCTTCTTGATCCAGCAAGACATCGAGGTAGTAGATAAGTTCCGTCAGCACGACGGTGTAGTAACGGTGATGGTGAAGTGCTCCTCGCAGGGCTTCGCCTAAGCCCTTCGAAGATATGACCGAGGGTGTAAACGATGGAGGGGGCGCCGCACACGGCTAGGCAATTGTCTGTTATGTGCTAGGCGCCCCCCTCCTCATATATATAGGTGGGAGGGAGGGAGGAGGAGCCATATGAGGCACCCAAGTAGGAGGAATCCTACTTGGAGTCCCTCCCAGGCCGCCCCCCTGCTATATATAACCAAGGTGGAAGGAAAGAGAGGGGAGAGGGAACGAAGTAGGAATCCTAATCCACACTTTCCTTGCCCTCCCCTCTTTTCTTCTCCTCCTCATAGGGCTAGCCTCTATAGAGGCGCACCAGGGCTGGTGTGTTCCCTCACTTGGCCCATAAGGCCCATATCTTTGCCAATGGTGCCCGAAACTCCTTTCCGGTGACCCGATAAGTACTCGGTACCCTCCTGAACACTTTCGGTGTCCGAATACCATCGTCCTATATATTAATCTTTACCTCTCGACCATTTTGAGACTCCTAGTCATGTTCGTGATCTCATCCGGGACTCCGAACAATATTCGGTCACCAAAACACATAACTCATATAATACAAAATCGTAATTGAAAGTTAAGCGTGCGGACTGATACGTCTCCAACGTATCTATAATTTTTGATTGCTCCATGCTATATTATATACTGTTTTGGACATTATTGGGCTTTATTATCCACTTTTATATTATTTTTGGGACTAACCTATTAACCGGAGGCCCAACCCAGAATTGTTGTTTTTGACTGTTTTAGGGTTTCGAAGAAAAGGAATATCAAACGGAGTCCAAACGGAATGAAACCTTCGGGAACGTGATTTTCTCAACGAACAAGACCAGAGAGACTTGGACCCTACGTCAAGAAAAGAAACAGGAGGCCACGAGGTAGGGGGGCGCGCCCTCCACCCTCGTGGGCCCCCTGTTGCTCCACCGACGTACTCCTTCCTCCTAAATATACCTACGTACGCCCAAACGATCAGATACAGAGACAAAAACCTAATTCCACCGCCGCAACTTTCTGTATCCACGAGATCCCATCTTGGGGCCTGTTCAGGAGCTCCGCCGGAGGGGGCATCGATCACGGAGGGCTTCTACATCAACACCATAGCCTCTCCGATGAAGTGTGAGTAGTTTACCTCAGACCTATGGGTCCATAGTTAGTAGCTAGATGGCTTCTTCTCTCTTTTTGGATCTCAATACAATGTTATCCCCCTCTCTTGTGGAGAACTATTCGATGTAATCTTCTTTTTGCGGTGTGTTTGTTGAGACCGATGAATTGTGAGTTTATGATCAAGTCTATCTATGAATAATATTTGAATCTTCTCTGAGTTCTTTTATGTATGATTGGTTATCTTTGCAAGTCTCTTCGAATTATCAGTTTGGTTTGGCCTACTAGATTGATCTTTCTTGCAATGGGAGAAGTGCTTAGCTTTGGGTTCAATCTTGCGGTGTCCTTTCCCGGTGACAGTAAGGGCAGCAAGGCATGTATTGTATTGTTGCCATCGAGGATAACAAGATGGGGTTTTCTTCATATTGCATGAGTCTATCCCTCTACATCATGTCATCTTGCTTAAGGCATTAATCTATTTTTAACTTAATACTCTAGATGCATGCTGGATAGCGGTCGATGAGTGGAGTAATAGTAGTAGATGCAGGCAGGAGTCGGTCTACTTGTCTCGGACGTGATGCCTATATACATGATCATACCTAGATATTCTCATAACTATGCTCAATTCTGTCAATCGCTCAACGGTAATTTGTTCACTCACCGTAGAATACTTATGCTCTCGAGAGAAGCCACTAGTGAAACCTATGGCCCCCGGGTCTATCTTTATCATATTGATCACCTACTACTTAGTTATTTCCTTTGTTATTTACTGTCCTTTATTTTACTTTGCATCTTTATCATAAAAATACCAAAAATATTATCTTATCATATCTATCAGATCTCACTCTCGTAGGCCTTATAGGGATTGACAACCCCTATTTGCATTGGTTGCGAGGATTTATTTGTTTTGTGCAGGTACGAGGGACTCGCGCGTAGCCTCCTACTGGATTGATACCTTGGTTCTCAAAAACTGAGGGAAATACTTACGCTACTTTGCTGCATCATCCCTTCCTCTTCAGGAAAAACCAACGCAGTTCTCAAGAGGTAGCAAGAAGGATTTTTGGCGCCGTTGCTGGGGAGGTCTATACAAAAGTCAACATACCAAGTACCCATCACATACCCTTATCTCCCGCATTACATTATTTGCCATTTGCCTCTCGATTTCCTCTCCCCCCACTTCACCCTTGTCGTTTTATTCGCGCGCTCTCTCTCTCTATCCTCCCTCTCCCTCTCTATTTGCCTCTTTTAGCCCGCTTGCTTTTTGTTTGCTTGTGTGTTAGTTTTCTTGCTTGTCACGATGGCTCAAGATAATACTAAATTATGTGACTTCACCAATACCAACAACAATGATTTTATTAGCACTCCGATTTCTCCTCTTACCGATGCTGAATCTTGTGAAATTAATACTGCTTTGCTGAATCTTGTCATGAAAGATCCGTTCTCCGGCCTTCCTAATGAAGATGCCGCTACCCATCTAAATAGCTTCGTTGATTTGTGTGACATGCAAAACAAGAAAGATGTGGATAATGATATTGTTAAATTTAAGCTATTTCCTTTTTCGCTTAGAGATCGTGCTAAAGTTTGGTTTTCGTCTTTGCCTAAAAATAGTATTGATTCATGGAACAAGTGCAAAGATGCTTTTATCTCTAAGTATTTTCCTCCCGCTAAGATCATCTCTCTTAGAAACGATATTATGAATTTTAAGCAACTTGATCATGAACATGTTGCACAAGCTTGGGAGAGAATGAAATTAATGATACGTAATTGCCCTACTCATGGTTTAAATTTGTGGATGATTGTTCAGAATTTTTATGCCGGATTGAATTTTGCTTCTAGAAATCTTTTAGATTCGGCCGCGGGAGGCACTTTTATGGAAATCACTTTAGGAGAAACTACTAAACTCCTAGATAATATTATGGTTAATTATTCTTAATGGCACACTGAAAGATCTACTAATAAAAAGGTGCATGCGATAGAAGAAATTAATGTTTTGAGTGGAAAGATGGATGAACTTATGAATTTTTTTGCTAATAAGAATGTTTCTTCTGATCCTAATGATATGCCCTTGTCTACTTTGATTGAGAATAATAATGAATCTATGGATGTGAATTTTGTTGGTAGGAACAATTTTGGTAACAACGCGTATAGAGGAAATTTCAATCCTAGGCCGTATCCTAGTAATTCCTCTAATAATTATGGTAATTCCTACAAAAAATCTTATGGAAATTATAATAACATGCCCTCTGGTTTTGAATCTAATATTAAATAATTTATTACTTCGCAAAAGAATTTTAATGCTATGATTGAAGAAAAATTGCTTAAGATTGATGATTTGGCTAGGAACGTTGATAGAATTGCTCTTGATGTTGATTCTTTGAAACTTAGATCTATTCCACCTAAGCACGATATCAATGAGTCTCTCAAAGCCATGAGAATTTCCATTGATGAGTGCAAAGAAAGAATTGTTAGGATGCGTGCTAAGAAAGATGCCTTTATAAGAGCGTGTTCTTCTGGTTGCTATGAACATAAAGATGAAAATCTAAAAGTTATTGATGTGTCCCCTATTAAATCTTTGTTTTGCAATATGAATCTTGATAATGATGGGACTGAATATGATCCACCTTTACCTAGAAGGCGTTCCAAGAATTCGGAATTTGTTGATCTTGATGCTAAATTTGATAAAAGTGGGATTCAAGAAATTAAAACCCTAGATGTTGCTAAACCCAGTATTATGGATTTTAAGGAATTTAACTATGAAAATTGCTCTTTGATTGATTGTATTTCCTTGTTGCAATCCGTGCTAAATTCTCCTCACGCTTATAGTCAAAATAAAGCGTTTACTAAACATATCGTTGATGCCTTGATGCAATCTTATGAAGAAAAACTTGAATTGGAAGTTTCTATCCCTAGAAAACTTTATGATGAGTGGGAACCAACTATTAAAATTAAAATTAAAGATCATGAATGCTATGCTTTATGTGATTTGGGTGCTAGTGTTTCCACGATTCCAAAGACTTTGTGTGATTTGTTAGGTTTCCGTGATTTTGATGATTGCTCTCTAAACTTGCACCTTGCGGATTCCACTATTAAGAAACCTATGGGAAGAATTAATGATGTTCTTATTGTTGCAAATAGGAATTATGTGCCCGTAGATTTTATTGTTCTTGACATAGATTGCAATCCTTCATGTCCTATTATTCTTGGTAGACCTTTCCTTAGAACGATTGGTGCAATTATTGATATGAAGGAAGGAAATATTAGATTCCAATTTCCATTAAGGAAAGGCATGGAACACTTTCCTAGAAATAAAATTAAATTACCTTATGAATCTATTATGAGAGCCACTTATGGATTGCCTACCAAAGATGGCAATACCTAGATCTATTCTTGCTTGTTATGCCTAGCTAGGGGCGTTAAACGATAGCGCTTGTTGGGAGGCAACCCAATTTTATTTTTATTCCTTGCTTTTTGCTCCTGTTTAGTAATAAATAATTTATCTAGCCTCTGTTTTGGTTGTGTTTTTTGTGTTTAATTAGTGTTTGTGCCAAGTAGAACCGTTGGGAAGACTTGGGGAAAGTCTTGTTGAACTTGCTGTAAAAAACAGAAACTTTAGCGCTCACGAGAACTGCTGCCATTTTTATTTGGAAAGTGATATTTAGTTAATTATTTTTGCAGATGATTAATAGATAAATTCCTCACGTCCAGAAATTTATTTTAGAATTTTTGGGGTTCCAGATCTTGCGCTAGCTACAGATTACTACAGACTGTTCTGTTTTTGACAGATTCTGTTTTTCGTGTGTTGTTTGCTTATTTTGATGAATCTATGGCTAGTAAAATAGTTTATAAACCATAGAGAAGTTGGAATACAGTAGGTATAACACCAATATAAATAAATAATGAGTTCATTACAGTACCTTGAAGTGGTCTTTTATTTTCTTTCGCTAACGGAACTCACGAGATTTTCTACCTTAAGTTTTGTGTTGTGAAGTTTTCAAGTTTTGGGTAAAGATTTGATGCATTATGGAACAAGGATTGGCAAGAGCCTAAGCTTGGGGATGCCAATGGCACCCCCAAGATAATCTAAGGACACCTAAAAGCCAAAGCTTGGGGATGCCCCGGAAGGCATCCCCTCTTTCGTCTACTTCTATTGGTAACTTTACTTGGAGCTATATTTTTATTCGCCACATGATATGTGTTTTGCTTGGAGCATCTTGTATTATTTGAGTATTTGCTTTTTAGTTTACCACAATCATCCTTGCTGTACAGACCTTTTGACAGATCCATATATGATTTAGAATTTGTTAGAATACTCTATGTGCTTCGCTTATATTTTTTGAGTTATATAATTTTGCTCTCGTACTTCACTTATATCTTTTAGAGCATGGTGGTGGATTTGTTTTATAGAAACTATTGATCTCTCATGCTTAGATTATTTTGAGAGTCTTAAATAGCATGGTAATTTGCTTAAAATCCTAATATGCTTGGTATACAAGATTAATAATAAAACTTTCTTATGAGTGTGTTGAATACTATGATAAGTTTGATACTTGATAATTGTTTTGAGATATAAAGATGGTGATATTAAAGTTGTGCTAGTTGAGTAGTTGTGAATTTGAGAAATACTTGTGTTGAAGTTTGTGATTCCCGTAGGATGCACGTATGGTGAATCGTTATGTGATGAAGTCGGAGCATGATTTATTTTTTGATTGCCTTCCTTATGAGTGGCGGTTGGGGATGAGCGATGGTATTTTCCTACCAATCTATCCCCCTAGGAGCATGCGCGTAATACTTTGCTTTGATAACTTGTAGATTTTTGCAATAAGTATATGAGTTCTTTATGACTAATGTTGAGTCCATGGATTATACGCACTCTCACCCTTCCACCTTTGCTAGCCTCTCTAATACCGCGCACCTTTCGCCGGTATCATACACCCACCATATACCTTCCTCAAAACAGCCACCATACCTACCTATTATGGCATTTCCATAGCCATTCCGAGATATATTGCCATGCAACTTTCCACCGTTCCATTTATTATGACACACTCCATCATTGTCATATTGCTTAGCATGATCATGTAGTTGACATCGTATTTGTGGCAAAGCCACCATTCATAATTCTTTCATACATGTCACTCATGCATCATTGCATATCCCGGTACACCGCCGGAGGCATTCATATAGAGTCATATTTTGTTCTAAGTATCGAGTTGTAATTGTTGAGTTGTAAGAAAAATAAAAGTGTGATGATCATCATTATTAGAGCATTGTCCCAGTGAGGAAAGGATGATGGAGACTATGATTCCCCCATAAGTCGGGATGAGACTCCGGACAAAAAAAAAAGAAAAAGAGGCCATAAAAAAGAGAAAAGGCCCAAATAAAAAAATGAGAGAAAAAGAGAGAAGGGACAATGTTACTATCCTTTTACCACACTTGTGCTTCAAAGTAGCACCATGATCTTCATAGTAGAGAGTCTCTCATGTTATCACTTTCATATACTAGTGGGAATCTTTCATTATAGAACTTGGCTTGTATATTCCAATGATGGGCTTCCTCAAATTGCCCTAGGTCTTCATGAGCAAGCAAGTTGGATGCACACCCACTTAGTTTCTTTTTGAGCTTTCATATACTTATAGCTCTAGTGCATCCGTTGCATGGCAATCCCTACTCACTCACATTGATATCTATTGATGGGCATCTCCATAGCCCGTTGATACGCCTAGTTGATGTGAGACTATCTTCTCCCTTTTTGTCTTCTCCACAACCACCACTCTATTCCACCTATAGTGCTATATCCATGGCTCACGCTCATGTATTGCGTGAAGATTGAAAAAGTTTTGAGAATGTCAAAAGTATGAAACAATTGCTTGGCTTGTCATCGGGGTTGTGCATGATTTAAATATTTTGTGTGGTGAAGATAGAGCATAGCCAGACTATATGATTTTGTAGGGATAACTTTCTTTAGCCATGTTATTTTGAGAAGACATAATTGCTTTGTTAGTATGCTTGAAGTATTATTATTTTTATGTCAATATGAACTTTTGTCTTGAATCTTTCGGATCTGAATATTCATACCACAATTAAGAAGAATTACATTAAAATTATGCCAAGTAGCACTCCGCATCAAAAATTCTGTTTTTATCATTTACCTACTCGAGGACGAGCAGGAATTAAGCTTGGGGATGCTTGATACGTCTCCAACGTATCTATAATTTTTGATTGCTCCATGCTATATTATCTACTGTTTTGGACATTATTGGGCTTTATTATCCACTTTTATATTATTTTTGGGACTAACCTATTAACCGGAGGCCCAGCCCAGAATTGTTGTTTTTTGCCTGTTTTAGGGTTTCGAAGAAAAGGAATATCAAACGGAGTCCAAACGGAATGAAACCTTCGGGAACGTGATTTTCTCAACGAACAAGACCAGAGAGACTTGGACCCTACGTCAAGAAAGAAACAGGAGGCCACGAGGTAGGGGGGCGCGCCTACCCCCACCAGGCGCGCCCTCCACCCTCGTGGGCCCCCTGTTGCTCCACCGACGTACTCCTTCCTCCTATATATACCTACGTACCCCCAAACGATCAGATACGGAGCCAAAACCTAATTCCACCGCCGCAACTTTCTGTATCCACGAGATCCCATCTTGGGGCCTGTTCCGGAGCTCCGCCGGAGGGGGCATCGATCACGGAGGGCTTCTACATCAACACCATAGCCTCTCCGATGAAGTGTGAGTAGTTTACCTCAGACCTACGGGTCCATAGTTAGTAGCTAGATGGCTTCTTCTCTCTTTTTGGATCTCAATACAATGTTCTCCCCCTCTCTTGTGGAGAACTATTCGATGTAATCTTCTTTTTGCGGTGTGTTTGTTGAGACCGATGAATTGTGGGTTTATGATCAAGTCTATCTATGAATAATATTTGAATCTTCTCTGAATTCTTTTATGTATGATTGGTTATCTTTGCAAGTCTCTTCGAATTATCAGTTTGGTTTGGCCTACTAGATTGATCTTTCTTGCAATGGGAGAAGTGCTTAGCTTTGGGTTCAATCTTGCGGTGTCCTTTCCCAGTGACAGTAAGGGGCAGCAAGGCACGTATTGTATTGTTGCCATCGAGGATAACAAGATGGGGTTTTCTTCATATTGCATGAGTCTATCCCTCTACATCATGTCATCTTGCTTAAGGCGTTACTCTGTTTTTAACTTAATACTCTAGATGCATGCTAGATAGCGGTCGATGAGTGGAGTAATAGTAGTAGATGCAGGCAGGAGTCGGTCTACTTGGCTCGGACGTGATGCCTATATACATGATCATACCTAGATATTCTCATAACTATGCTCAATTCTGTCAATTGCTCAACAGTAATTTGTTCACCCACCGTAGAATACTTATGCTCTCGAGAGAAGCCACTAGTGAAACCTATGGCCCCCGGGTCTATCTTTATCATATTGATCTCCTACTACTTAGTTATTTTCTTTGTTATTTACTTTGCCTTTATTTTACTTTGCATCTTTATCATAAAAATACCAAAAATATTATTTATCATATCTATCAGATCTCACTCTTGTAAGTGGCCTTATAGGGATTGACAACCCCTATTTGCGTTGGTTGCGACGAGTTATTTGTTTTGTGTAGGTACGAGGGACTCGTGCGTAGCCTCCTACTGGATTGATACCTTGGTTCTCAAAAACTGAGGGAAATACTTATGCTATTTTGCTGCATCATCCCTTCCTCTTCAGGGAAAACCAACGCAGTGCTCAAGAGGTAGCACGGACCCTACGGGTCTTGTCCATCACATCATTATCCTAATACAACAGATGTCTATGGTTAGGAAACTTAACCATCTTTGATTAACGAGCTAGCCTAGTAGAGGCTTACTAGGGACACGGTGTTTTGTCTATGTATCCGTACATGTATCAAGTTTCCGGTTAATACAATTCTAGCATGAATAATAAACATTTATCATGATATAAGGAAATATAAAATAACAACTTTATTATTGCCTCTAGGCCATATTTCCTTCAAAATCATCATCGGAGGCCATCTTCATCATCCTGGCGGTCTCCATGATGAGGAGGGAGTAGTTAACTCTCGGGGCTGAGGGTATGTACCAGTAGTTATGTGTTTGATCGCTCTCTCTCTCTCTCTCTCGTGATCTTGATTTGGCACGATCTTGATGTACCATGAGCTTTGTTAATATAGTTGGATCATATGGTGTTCTTCCCTCTCTATCTTTATTGTGATGAATTGAGTCTTTCCCTGTGAGGTTTCATTATTATCGGATTGAATATTTTGGATTTGAGATCACTTGATGTATGTCTTGCATGTGTATACTCGTGGTGACAATGGGGTATTATGTTGAGTCACTTGATATATGTTTTGGTAATCAACTTGCGGATTTCCTTGGTGACAGTGGGGTAATCTAGGCACATAGGTTGATACACGTTTTCATCCTACTTTCTCTGATAGAAACTTTGGGGTACTCTTTGAAGTTATTTGTGTTGGATTGAATGTTATGTATCTGAAGTTGTTTGATACATATCGAATAATTGACTCACGAATACTTGTGGTGACATTGAAGTATTTATGTGACATTAGAGTTGATTGATGTGTATCATATGGTGTTATTGTAGTACGAACTCTAGGGCTATTTGTGACACTTATATATGGCTCAATAGATTATCGGAAAGATAACTTTGATGTCGTTCGCTACCTACAACAATTTCACCTTATATTCTCCGCTATTGATAAGAACTTTGGAGCGATTCTTTGTCGCATGTTGAGGGATTGTTATATGATGCAATTATGTTAGCATTGTTGAGATATTGCACTAGTGAAAGTATGAACCCTAGACCTTATTTTTAAGCATTGATATACCGTTTTGCTCATTGCTTGCTACTTGCTACCTTACTGTTTTTATTATTTTGGATTATAGAAACCTATATCTACTATCCATACTACACTTGTATCAATATCTCTTCGCCGAACTAGTGCACCTATACAATTTACCATTGTATTGGGTGTCTTGGGGACATAAAAGATTTCTTGTATTTGATTGCGGGGTTGTTGGAGAGAGACCATCTTCATCCTACATTTTCCATGGATTGATAAATCTTAGGTCATTCACTTGAGGGAAATTTGTTGTTGTCCTACAAAACTCCGTGCTTGGAGGCCCAAAAGAGTCTACAAGAATAAAGTAGTGTAGTAGACATCAAGGACGCCTCCAACGATGAGCTAGCACCACCCTCCTTTTCCTCCGTGGCACCCTCCTCCTCCGCTCCACCCTCGCTGGTGCATTGCACCATCACCATCGGCGAGGCCCGTTGCCCATTATACGGACATGGTGCGGGAGGAGCGGGAGGACCGGTTCTGGGTGACGCGGGCCAACACCAACTACAATCACAACCTCCTCCAGAAGTATCTGCAGGCGGAGGAGCAGGTCGTTGCCAGCAGGGCGGTCGCGCCGGACGCGGACCTAGCGGAGCAGGAGGCACTGCTCGAGTCCTACCGCTTCGCCCATGAGATCCGCATCACCCGTTGGCGGTACCGGCAGCGGGTGGCAGAGGTGGCAGCCGCCAACAAGGAGTGCGACAATGAGGCGGGCGAGACGTTATTCGGCGACATCAACGACGAGGATGTCGAGCCCGGCGCCACGACCACGACGAAGTTGGCATGTCTACGGGCGCCGTTGGCAGCGAGGAAGAGTAGTGCATAGTAGGTCGCCGCCGCTCGTGTCCCGGGAAGGCCACGCTCCTCCCCTCCTGTCAACGCCAAGCTTGGTGGGATGAGCATCTTCGGCCGATTAGTCGCTTGGCGGCAATGTGGAGGCGGACTGCTTCAGTTCCTGGGGCTCCGGGGGCGGAGGTTACGGAGGCGGAGCTGGAGAGCGTCGAGGCGGAACTGAAGATGGTGAAGTTTCAGTTCTCGGGGCTGATGATCAGACACGGGGACCGGACGCCGGCGATCATTTAGATTAGGTATTAATTATACCCCAGAGCCCGCCTAGCACCGCTTTGATGTATTTGTAATGAAATCCGTCATGTTTACATGAAATCCGGTCGTGTTTATATAAAATCCGGACTTGTTTGAATGAATTTCGTCCGGTTGGTTCATGTTGTTGTGAAAATGTATGCGGTTACCGTTAGATGGCTGCCTCTCGCATCTGTATCCACGAACGGATGCGGGAGGAAATTTGCGGGTTGCCGTTGGAGATGCCCTTACCTAGGATAAAGTTAATCGGGGAAATTTACTACTCCAGCAGCCTGCCTCAGCAAATGAAAGATAGTTCTTTTTGATGGAAATCTCACTTAAAATTGCTACCAATTTTCAACGATGCTACACTTGTGTCGTGGGATCCGGTAGCACCGCTCTAGTGTGGCATGATCCATGGCAAGAGCAACCCCTCAGGCAAAAATTTCCAAAATCTCTCTCTTTTGAAAACAATGGTAAGATCTCTTTAGCAAACATTGGAATCAGCTCTTCAGAATTGTCAGATAATTTTCAAACCCCCGTTTCCGCTCAAGTATTTGAGCAATACAATGAGATGAAAGATTTAGTTCTTCAAACATGCAATCCTCCTGCCAAGGATAAATGGAACTATAAGTGGGTTGTAACTGGATACTCCTCAATCAAAATGTACAACCGGGTGAAAGGGAAATATGTTGCCCACATTATTTTCAAATGGCCTTGGAAAAGTGACAACAGAATTAGGCAAAAAATATACGTATTTTTTTTGGGTGCTTCTGCATGACAGAGTCAACACTAGAAATTTGCTGAAAAGGAAGACATTCTACTTTGAGTGCTATGATTGTGTTTTCTGCAACGAACAAGCTGAAGAGACCTCAACGCACCTCACTCTTTTGGGATTGCACATTCACTCGGGACAGCTGGCTGGCCCTATTGCCCAATAAAAGAAGAGGGATATCCATGTTGATGAAGTAATTTAAATCTCTCTTGATTTCCCTAAAACAGTTGCCATGGATATAATAATTTTGGGATTCTGAAATATTTGGAATCAGAAAAATGGCAAAACAACTAGAAATGAAGTGCCAAGTGTTAACACCTGGAAACATTTACTCAAACAAGATCTGATGCTTCTGAGACATAGAGTAAAGAGCAAGAATGCAGGGTGTTAGGAAGGCTGGATTGACACCCATCTATGATGCTGGTGCCTCTTTTTGTGATCTCTTAATCTGATTCCTATGTTTCCTAAAGCTGTTTCTCTTTTCAAAGGGTGCTAGAGCTGGTATTGGATAGGACATTTGTTTGGTTTTTCTTTTTGCTTGTAAATATGTAGTGGTTTATATTTAATTAATGTATGAAAATACCGTAGAACAACTTCTACGGTTCTGGGCTTCAAAAGAAAAGGAACATCAATCCATGGACATATACATATAGATAAAGATAGATGGATGGATAGATAATGTTTATCCACTGTTATGCTTGAATAGATACATCACTTTCGTTTGCCAGAGCTTATCTGGCTTGATCCACGTCACACACGATGATCATGTAAATGTAATGGGAGCGATGATGGTGACAACGACCACGGATCCATGGCACCACACCAATTTACTAATTTACACATGAATTGATTGAGAATGACCGGCCACTTGAACAAGATTTTTTTTAGTTTCCCCTTTTTATTGATCAGCAAACCAGCTCAAGTCATGTGCATAGACAACTACTAGTAGATCACACTGATTGCTCATATCTGCTGACAAAAGATGGTTATGTTGCAAGGCAGGTCAAATTGATGATACTGAAGGATTATTATGGTGATGCTAGTTCGACAGCCATTGCCAGGCAATCTGAAACCATGCAACATACTCCAGTACTCTAATTCTTGCTAGAAAGGAAATGACCAAGAACTCCTCTAATTCTTCGTAGCAGCTTATCATATGAGAGAGAGAAACATATGAAGCAATCCAGGACCGATAACCGGGGAAAGAAAAGGCTACAACATGTGACATAACTTCCATAGTTCCATAACATTTGCCAACCAACCACTCTTGGTTCGGCATTTCATTTCCAGGGATTCAAACCCGTCGGTTTCGGCGGGGATCGCTCTGTTCAAGGATACCTTAAGGCCACCCCCGCGAAAATTAGAGGGGCCTTACAAGCAGCAGAAACGAAAAACAACAGCGGCGCGCGCGGATCAAATTTACACATCGGAAAAAGCTTGCAATGTACAACTGGGTCTATTGCAGCAGTGGGTAGGATGAACCTGAAACTGCAGAAGCTGTTATCACCTCACCCTGCACGCCGGCACGGCAGGGGAGCACTTGGGGTTGGGAATGGCCCTGCAGTGGACGCTGTTTCCGGTCAGGCTGCGGCGAACTCTATAGTCAGGGAGGCCACCGGCTTGAACAATGGCTCCATCACTCCCACCGCCACTCTGCAATGGCTCGAGCGTCTCTACGACATCGCTCATCAGGGGCCTGGCCTTGGGGTTCTGGCTCAGACAGTAGTATGCAAGGCTGCAGGCCTTGTGAGCTGCTCTCACTGAATACTGTCCCTCCAGTTTTGGGTCGATGATTTGGTGAAGCCGCCTCTTATCGCTCAGCTTGGGGCGAACCCAGTCAACCAGGCTGTGCTCCCTGCTTGCCCGGGATTTGTCGATGGACTTCCGCCCTGTCAGGAGCTCGAGAAGGACCACACCAAAGCTGTAGACATCACTTCTAGCTGTCAAGTGACCTGTCCAGTAGGTATATTCATGAGGTTGCCAGGAGAGACAAAAAAGTTACATGCATTCTTGCGTATCGCCTCGAAAAATAATTTTTTTACAAGGTAAAAAAACTATTCCACATAATACATGATATATTTGTGCGTGATCTCAGATCATGCAGTTTGGCGGTAATGGCATTGTGGCATTATTAAGCGAATTTATTTACCAAAGATATTGTTGGAAAATGAGGGTAATACCGGTCATCACATATTCAGGGGCGGCATAACCGTATGTTCCCATCACCCGTGTTGATACATGGGTCTCATCACCTTCTGGGCCAGCTTTTGCCAGGCCAAAGTCTGACAGTTTAGCAGTATAATCCTGTGGCAATGTAAATAAGAGGCAAATGTCATTATCACAAACAATTAGGTATTTCTGATGGATATGCAAAGAACTAAGAAGAAAAAAAGAAACATGGCAAGTAGCCAAGTATGAACACTCAACAGAGTCCAGCAGAATATTTGAGGTCTTGAAATCCCTGTAGATAACAGGCCTTTCAGCATTGTGGAGACAAGCCAACCCTTTGGCAGCTCCCAGTGCAATAGACATCCTAGTTGCCCAGGGTAAGGGAGTAGCGGTCTCTGAGGGGGGAAACAAGAGAAGGAGTTAGCAAAACCTTTTTCGCTGTTTCATATACAAGTTTAACCCAAAATAAAAATATAGCTCATACAATAGGAGAAAGAATAAACTAATAGGCAATTTTTGCAATTTGGATATAGCTCGTAAATAAATTTTCAAAAAATACACAACAAACAGACCAGATTCAGGCTTCAGCTGCAGAAGTGAAGCACTGGCAGTTACATGTGGAAATTACTAGTTTACTGGATAATCTCTAACACAAATGCTGATGATTAAGTTCAAATCCTGAACTGAGTCTACCAGTATCTGTTTCCAACAAGCCGAAAGCTGATTTTATATGCCAAGCAGAACTTATTAAGCTATTCTAGATCAGGGAAGATACAGAGAACTGGGCATTGCTCACTTGGCTACATGCGTGAGTGTATAAAAATGCCTAATGCTACATGGCAATGAAAAGTTACATCACACCGATATACTGACAAGAAAATAATATACTTCTATTATCCACGTTGTGGTCAGCATGACGATGGTGTTGATCGCATTAGAGAAAGAATCGGGGGAATATATGTAAAGATATGGCGCCACAGAAATTCTTTTATGATATCATGTGAGCTGCCAAGAGTAGTAGATGTATTACTTCGAAACAAGTGGTTTTCCAGACTTCCTCGAAACATGAACTCATAGACAAGCAGCCTGTGGTCATCTTCACAGCAATATCCAATCAACTTTACTAGGTTTGGATGTCTTAGCTGCCCCAAGAAATTAACCTCAGTCTGACAAAGAAATAAAAAATGAGTAACACATTGAGAACTTTTTAGGAAAAGAAAAACAAAGAAATGACTTAACAGGGTAATAATATGACCAAAGCCATTGAACACGGTTTCTAAAAAACAATATGATAACCCTGGCATCGTTCTTCATAGTTACATACGAAATCAGTCTCTTTGGTTGGTGTTGTTGCTTGTGCTGACCATAGCACTATTATGTTTCCAAATCCAATACACGACAATGAATGCATGATTTTAGTAACTACAGGCACGACTCGGGGGCTACGCTTATTTCATTCACATGCACGATAAAAATAACCTTTTTCAACTTACGAATTTTCCAGTTTCCACATTCTGAGTAAATTAGTTACAGTAATACATCTACTACTCTCAATTAAATGTATACTAAAGAAAACGTTTTTTGTCATTTTTTCATTTTAGTGTATAGAGAATTATCCTGACCAGGCATGCTAATTTGCATGATATTAAGAAAATTAAATGTGCATGGAGTTCTCAATAAGGTTTCTTATGTGCTGGTGCTGCAACACATAACATGCATAACTAGATATATCATAGTTCTTGTAATAATTATTAAATTTTCAGCATGCCAATGTACATCGTAAACACTATCAGGCATGACAAAACGGAATAACTTGGTTACTCACTAGCCATTCTCTGTGCCCTTGATGTCCATCTTTGTTGAGCACCTTGACGGCAACAGGCAGTGATTTCAGGCCAACCCTGACATTCTCATCTATGTAACCCTTGTAAACAGTCCCAAAGCCTCCTTCGCCAAGAACATAATCGGCCCGAAAGCTCTTTGTGATTGTTTCAAGCTCAAACAACGTGAATGCAATCACATTGTTGTATATGGAAATGTTCTTGGCATCTTCGATTTTCCTAGGTGTTGGAGGGTCACTCACATCTGATGAGGTGCGGGTGTGCTTCCTATCTGCAAGAGCATTCTTGTCGGAATGTTGTAACAAGTGGACTTGCTGAACTGAAAACATACCATTGCAATGACAGAAAAATAAGTTCATGTTAGTGCCATTTATGCATCAGTTGGATAAACTAAAAACAGACTATCACATTAAAAAGGGTAAAGCATTACAGATCTAATACTTAGTTTTATAAAGAAATCATAAACCATGGAATTCAAGAAAAAAAATCGAACTCACTCATGTAGTACATAGAGCTGAGTGAAGGTGATTAGTTTGAAAATTACAGAGGGATTGGATTATCAGCAATATTATTATTTTGACAGGCATAATTAAAGAGAGAAGAAAGACAGTTAAGTCTCATTCCCAAGCGCATCAACTTTCTACATTAGCAACTCTGTAAATTGTAAAAGTAACATGAAGACAAGTGAAATGAGAGCAGGCCATTGAATGCTGGCTTGGACTATGTTTCTGAGTATAAGAGAGAGAAAAAAGATTGCACACGCGCAAATTAGTTACAGCAAGGGGTAAACAGGACCACCAGATCTACTACACAGTTGCAGATTGCTTTTTAAAAGGCAACTTGGTACTAGAAGAGATTATGTTAACCCAACGTGCAGGATCATGGCTTTCTTTTTTCTGAAAATCTGAAAGTCAACAGTACAGAGTGAGGGAGGGCAGAGATTGCAGCCGCCTCCAGTTCCACTGGGGCAAGGGCCTGTAAATATTTCCCAATGAGCTCAATGAAGCAGGATTTATGATGCAAGAACAAAGAAGATAAGGAAGGTGAGAAGAATGCCAACTTGGGCAGCAAATGCAGGAGGCAAGAAACCACGGTTGAACAAAAGTTGATACTCATATCAGAGGAGAGAAATCAAATGGGGATTCAAGACACCACAGTTCACGAAAAAAGAAGATAAAATTGGAGCAAAAAATGCAGATTCTATACCCAAAACCCCCCGTTCGAATACAGAAGAAATATTTGTCAGGACGAAAGTTTAGATTTCAATCAATCAAAACCCTCTTCCGCAGTGCCGATTCGGAACAGGCCCTAGAAGAAAGAAAGCCCGAATTCGCCGCACAAGTCACCAGCCGGAAGATCCTAATAAACCGGACGCCGTCACAAAAATCGAAGCAAAGAATGTTCTTCCGGCGATTCCACCAGGAATTCCATAACGCGGATCTCAGGACCCACCGGCCCCCAAAACAAGCATCGGCAAGAAATCCCCAACCCGGCGTCGGGAAGGGTGGCTAAGGAGGAACAAGCAAGGACCTTGCGCGTGCGCGGCGACGACGGCATTCTCCTCCCGCGTGCCGCAGTTCCCCATCTCTGCCCTCCTCGTCTCGCTTGCGGTGTGGTGGTTGGCGGGGCTCTTGTTCCTCTGCCGGCGGTGGCCCAGCCTCTCATCTCATCCTCGGCGGGCCAGCGAGCTTCATCCTTGAGGAGAGGAGAGAAGAGAAGAGAGGAGAGGCAGCGGAGAGGTGTGTCCTCTGGGGAGCAGCGGAGCGGATGGCTGTGCGAAACAGGAGCCGGCAGGAAGGGGAGGCACCGGCGGCAGAGCCTTAACCGTTACTCACTTGTGACGAGTGACAGGCAGGACTGATGAGTGATGGGGGAGGGGTGGTGGCCGTGGCCGTGCCTGTGGCTGTCCTCAAAAAGTACCACCGCCATTTAACTTCATTTCATCTTGACATTTTTTCAGAGAAGTTCATAATGGGTTGGTGGTAGCTCGCTTTTTCATATTGCTGAACTTTTGCAGCCCAATGTGGTACCGGTATGGAGGAAAAATCTTCAGAGATTAATAACCAGGAGATGCAGAATTAGTCTCCATCGTAGAAACAGGGTCCGTAAACAGTTGACTTGGTGGATTTGTTTGGGAATCCGGCACCGTGTGGTACAAATGTACGAACCGTGAACAGACGGATCCACCGCCTGCCAAAAGATTCCTCTTGCTCCGGAACAATTCTTTCACGAGTGAACAATGCTCATGGACTTGACTTGACTAACAAAAAAAAAAGAGGGTTTACAGTTCTTTGGCAAGTGAACAATAATGATTTACCTGCCATTTCAACAGACAATCTTATTTGTTTATAGTCTCAAAACAAAAGGTGTTGCGCTGGAATCACATTACGTGGCTTTGGGGAATCCAGCTACAGAAGAAAAGGGAAAGACAACGCTTTGATCTTGCATAAATAAATTATAGGAATTTGGTTTTAGGAACAAGTGGTAACCCTTTTCCAACCTTATGGTACAACCGGAGAGCGGATGGGTAAACCACTTATTGAACATGATTTATCAATCTATGATCATTGGATACCGAAGGTTTTTTTTTTTGAAAAACCCCCCACACATTAATCAATTAATAATGTTATTACAATCGTTCATTACAAAATTCACCACACAAGGCGGAACGCTATTAAGAAGAATCCCATCAGATTTACTTATAAAGCTAAACTTCGCAATTTCATGAGCCACCTTATTAGCGTTTCGATTAATTTTCGCAATTTTAAAATTTTTAAGCATCTTCGATATACTCAAGGCTTCTTTCTTCAGATCAATGAGCGAGGACCTGTCAAGATTCTCATTTGCAAGGAAAAACGGACAAAAGCACAACCAGTCTCCAAAATAATGGACTGTGAAGAGTAATACCTATATAAAGGCCTGCGAGGCAAGCACGCAGCTCGGCTTCATTCACGCTGTAGCACTGACCCAGAAAGTCTGGCGAAGATATAATAACTTCGCCAGATGAGTTCCTAACAACCACTCCCACGCTGGCCGCATTGATACTCTCTACATAGCTGGCATCGACATTGATCTTGATATAATCTTCTGGTGGAGGTTTCCATCCCACCTGTTGTTGTGATGTTGCGAAAACTGTTGTAGCACCTCCCAATTCTCCTTTACCTTTGTTACTAGGAACAACCTCGACAGTGTCGTGGCAGGACGTAAAAGAAGACCAATAATTTACCACAAAAATTGCAGAAGCAGCAATGGATTCCTGCCCTTTTCCAAAAATTAAATCATTTCTCAGGTGCCATGCTCGCTAGAAAAGAAACAAAACTTGCTCTCGCTGTTGCAGGCTTAAATGATCCAACAGAATCAATAGTCAATCTGGCCCCGAGAATTTGAACCACTCTTCATCAGGAATATTTCATGATTCTCTCAAGGCGAGTTGCAGAGCACGAGCCTTAGAACAAGTAACGAGAGCATGAAAAGTGCTTTCATCTTCTACTTCGCAAATAGAGCACATACCTGAAGTAATCTGATGGTGCTTAACTCTATTGGTCTGGACTGCCAAGCTATTGGTTGCGGCCCTCCAGGCAAAAATTCTTATATTCTGAGGTATATTAGCCTTCCAAATTAAATTCCAGAGCCTTCTTTCTCCACATGGATCTCCACTAGATTGACCCAATTTATCTTGACTATCCTTCAACTTAAGCGCTAAACTGTACGCACTTTTAACAGAAAATATATTGTTCTTCTCATAGTGCCACGCAATAAAATTCCCATCCCCATAAGTATGAATACGAATCTTAAGAATCTCCTCTGCATCATGGGGATAGAAAAGGTACTTAATCAAATTTTCATCCCATACCTTTCTCCCGCTCAAGAACAAATCAGAGACCCATCTCAATCTAGTATTATGCCTTTTAGCTAAAATTTTAAGGCCAGTGCTCCTGGATAACCAATTATTCCTCCAAATATTAATACTAGATCCATTACCCACTCGCCAAACGACACCATTTTTAAGTAATTCCAGACCATGCATAATACCTTGCCAAGTGAGTGATGCAGAATGAGGAAACACTGTATCAAGAATATGTCCCTGAGGGTAATACTTTGCCTTCATCAGCTTAGCACACAACAAATCCGGATAAACCAATAACCTCCATGCTTGTTTGGCTAAGAAGGCTTGGTTAAATAATCTGAGATCCCGGAATCCCATACCTCCCTTACCTTTAGACCTTGTTAATTTGTCCCATGCTAACCAATGTGTTTTTCTTTGATCTTCCTCATCTCCCCACCAAAAATTCCTGATAATCTGGGTTAGCTCCTCACAAAGGGAAGCCGGGAACTTAAAAATACCCATAGCATACATAGGTAGAGCTTGAATAACTGATTTTATTAAGTCTTCTTTTACCCCACAAGAAGCGTATTTCTCTATCCAGTCAAAGAGCCTTTTCAAAACCTCTTCTTGAGTAGATTGAAACTTACCAGTTTTCATTCTTCCCTCAGGAACCGGAAGTCCAAGATATTTATCTTCGAACCCATCGACCGTAATTTTTAAGATTACCATTATAGCCACTTGATTCTCCAAACTACACTTTTTCCCAAACATCATGGAACACTTATCAGGACTTAAAAACTGCCCGGTCCCTTTCTCGTACTTTTAACGACAACTGCTTGATCAATGGAGCCTTTGAAAAATAACATATTGTCGTCCGCAAACAGCAAGTGAGAAATACCTGGGGCTTGTCTATTCAAATGGAACTCCTGAAGAACTCCCCTGGTAGAAGCATCTTTAAGAAGTAAAGAAAGTGCCTCGGCAACAAATAGGAACAAATACGCGGATAAAGGATCTCCCTGCCTGAGCCCCCGAGTAGGTGAAAACGTCTCCAACAATTGTTTGTTGAAGCGCGCTGCAAATTTCACTGATGTAACACATGCCATAATCCAATTTATCCACATCAGTGCAAAACCCAAAGCCCCCATCATACATTGTAAGAAACGCCAGTCCACCCGATCAAAGGCTTTTGCCAAGTCCAGCTTATATGAGCAAAATTCCCCTCTGAAATCTTTCAGCGTACTTAACGAATGCATACATTCAAAAGCTATGATAGCGTTGTCAGAAATTAACCTTCCCGGAATAAATGCACTTTGACTAGGCGAAATCATACCATCAAGGAGCGGTCGCAGTCTGTTAACAAGGCATTTGGAAATGATCTTATAGATAACATTGCACAAACTGATCGGCTTGAACTCTTTAATAGACTGAGGATTCTTAACTTTTGGGATGAGAACAATAGTTGTGTTATTAATCCCCTCTCGCATAATTCCAGAATAAAAAACTGTTGGACAGCCTTAACAATATCCTCTTTGATCAAACCCCAATTCGATTGGAAAAACCTTGTAGGAAACCCATCCGGACCCGGAGCTTTTAACAGTCCCATTTGAAAAAGCGCATCACTAATCTCTTGTTCCGAAAATGGTTTGCAAAGCTCATCATTCATATCATCAGAGACAATGGGTTTGACCAACGAAATAATATGTGACGAGTCAATGGAGTCGTCAACAGAATAAAGTTTTTTAAAGAACGAGTTTTTATACCTTTCATTTCCTCCAGATTTTCCGTGAGACCCCCATCATCCTTCCTTAGTACCGCAATAAAATTTTTCTTTGCTCTCCATGAAGCCTTTCTCTGAAAATAATTAGTATTACGATCTCCTCCTCTTATTTTATCCAAACGAGATCTTTGCTTCCATAGCATCTCTTCCTTTATAAGAAGCTCATCCATCTCTTGAAGAATTTTCTTCCTTTCTATCACTACAGAATGATCATTCCTACTAAACAACACATTTAGTCTTTTACGAGCCCACTCCAGTTTCTTTGGTGAATAACCAATATGGACCCGACTCCACCCATGAAGAGATTTCATTAATTTGTCTAACTTATTAGCAATATCTTCAAGATCATTAATATTAGACTCTCTATTCCAGCAAGCACTAATCAGGTCATCCAATGCTCCACCTTCCCTCTCCCAATAAGATTCATATTTCAACTGATTAACAAATCTACCCACCTGGTGAGTACCCAATACCCCAACAAAAATGGGACAGTGATCAAACCTGGAGCTTATTATATGAGATACCTTACATCGAGGGAACATTGAAGACCAAAGCGGGCACGCCACCGCATGATCAAGGCGCACCTTAACATTCTTGTTTCCATCTTGCTTACTATTATACGTCCAAGACACGCCATGGTAATCCAAGTCATATAAATTGCAATCAGGCAAAGCTTCACGGAAATTAGCCATTAGTCTAGTAGACCTCTTATGACGAGAGAAATGCTCTTGTTGCCACATAGCTTCATTAAAATTCCCCACCATAAACCAAGCTCCAACACCAAGAGGTTTAATCCATCTCAAGAGATCCCACATAACATACCTTTGACTCGCCTTAGGCTCACCGTAAATGAAGGTGCACCTCCACTTTGTTCCCTCTCCCTTGTCGACGTACAAATCAATAAAGTGGTCACCATATTTGTTCAGCTCACAAGAGTACACCTCATCCCAAAACACAACTAGTCCACCACCTTTACCATGGCCAGAAACAGTAAAAACATTATTCATACTCTTTATTCTTTCTTGTTTCAGATAAAAAGATAATATTGGGTCTGTGCGTCTTTGAGAGGCACACCAACTCTTGAACTGTACGAGGTTGACCCAAGCCTCGACAGTTCCAACTCAATATTTTCATGGCTCCTGACGGGCGTCATCCACGCCCGTCAGGTCACCGGCAGCCCCAAGGCCGGTAGCTTCCTTTTTTTTTCCCTCCCCATCCTCTTTCTCCTCTCCCACTGATTCACTCCTTTTATCCTGAGCATCCTCCTCTCTCCCCTCTCTCTCCTGTGTTACATGAACAATGGATCCATCTAGCCCTACTACAGCCTCAACCCTCTCGGTACAGACTCTTTTACAAGAAACACTTATATCATTTGCACTATTATACTCTATACTCTCTGAACTAGTGTTGTCCATGCTAAACACTAAATTTTGATCATCATGATGACTCCTCTTACTACCTGTCGTGCTCTCCAGGATGGCTGCAAAGGCTGTTGGAAATATGCCCTAGAGGCAATAATAAATTGGTTATTATTATATTTCCTTGTTCATGATAATCGTTTATTATCCTTGCTAGAATTGTATTGATAGGAAACTCAGATACATGTGTGGATACATAGACAACACCATGTCCCTAGTAAGCCTCTAGTTGACTAGCTCGTTGATCAATAGATGGTTACGGTTTCCTGACCATGGGCATTGGATGTCGTTGATAACGGGATCACATCATTAGGAGAATGATGTGATGGACAAGACCCAATCCTAAGCCTAGCACAAAGATCGTGTAGTTCGTTTGCTAAAGCTTTTCTAATGTCAAGTATCATTTCCTTAGACCATGAGATTGTGCAACTCCCGGATACCGTAGGAGTGCTTTGGGTGTGCCAAACGTCACAAAATAACTGGGTGGCTATAAAGGTACACTACAGGTATCTCCAAAAGTGTCTGTTGGCTCTGGGATTTGTCACTCCATGTAAACGGAGAGGTATCTCTGGGCCCACTCGGTAGGACATCATCATAATGTGCACAATGTGATCAAGGAGTTGATCACGGGATGATGTGTTACGGAACGAGTAAAGAGACTTGCCGGTAATGAGATTGAGCAAGGTACCGGGATACCGACGATCGAATCTCGGGCAAGTATCATACCGATGGACAAAGGGAATTGTATACGGGATTGATTGAATCCTTGACATCGTGGTTCATCCGATGAGATCATCGTGGAACATGTGGGAGCCAACATGGGTATCCAGATCCCGCTGTTGGTTATTGGCCGGAGAGTTGTCTCGGCCATGTCTGCATGACTCCCGAACCCGTAGGGTCTACACACTTAAGGTTCGATGACGCTAGGGTTATAGGGAAAGTATGTACGCGGTTACCGAATGTTGTTCAGAGTCCCGGATGAGATCCCGGACGTCACGAGGAGTTCCGGAATGGTCCGGAGGTAAAGATTGATATATAGGAAGTATGGTTTTGGCCACCGGAATTGTTCCGGGCATCACCGGTAGTGTGTCGGGACCACCGGAGGGGTCCGGGGGTCCATCAGGTGGGGCCACCAGCCCCGGAGGCTTACATGGGCCAATAGTGGGAAGGGACCAGCCCCTAGGTGGGCTGGGGTGCCTCCCACAAAGGCCCAAGGCGCCTCCAAGAGGGGAAGGGGGCAAACCCTAGGGCAGATGGGCCCTAAGGCCCAACCTAGGTGCGCCTCCCCCTCTCCCCCTTGTGGCCGCCACCCTAGATGGGATCTAGGGCTGCCGCACCCCTTGGGGTGGGAACCCTAGGTGGGGGCGCAGCCCTCCCTCTCCCCCTATATATAGTGGAGGCAAAGGGGCAGCCCAACACGCGATTCAATCTCCCTGTTGGCGCAGCCCTACCCCTCTCCCTCCTCGTCTCTCGTAGTGCTTGGCAAAGCCCTGCTGGAGTCCCGCGCTCCTCCACCACCACCACGCCATCGTGCTGCTGCTGGATGGAGTCTTCCCCAACCTCTCCTTCTCCCCTTGCTGGATCAAGGCGTAGGAGACGTCACCGGGCTATACGTGTGTTGAACGCGGAGGTGCCGTCCATTCGGCACTAGGATCTCCGGTGATTTGAATCACGACAAGTACGACTCCGTCAACCCCGTTCACTTGAACGCTTCCGCTTAGCGATCTACAAGGGTATGTAGATGCACTCTCCTTCCCCTCGTTGCTAGATTACTCCATAGATTGATCTTGGTGATGCGTAGAAAATTTTGAATTTCTGCTACGTTCCCCAACAGTGGCATCATGAGCTAGGTCTATGCGTAGTTTCTATGCACGAGTAGAACACAAGTTGTTGTGGGCGTCGATTTTGTCAATTTACTTGCCGTTACTAGTCTTATCTTGATTCGGCGGCATCGTGGGATGAAGCGGCCCGGACCGACCTTACACGTATTCTTACGTGAGACTGGTTCCACTGACTGACATGCACTAGTTGCATAAGGTGGCTAGCGGGTGCCTGTCTCTCCCACTTTAGTTGGATCGGATTCGATGAAAAGGGTCCTTATGAAGGGTAAATAGAAATTGGCATATCACGTTGTGGTTTTGGCATAGGTAAGAAACGTTCTTGCTAGAAACCTATAGCAGCCACGGAAAAACTTGCAACAACAATTAGAGGACGTCTAACTTGTTTTTGCAGCATATGCCTTGTGATGTGATATGGCCAAAAGGATGTGATGAATGATATATGTGATGTATGAGATTGATCATGTTCTTGTAATAGGAATCATGACTTGCATGTCGATGAGTATGACAACCGGCAGGAGCCATAGGAGTTGTCTTAATTTATTTATGACCTACGTGTCAACATAAACGTCATGTAATTACTTTACTTTATTGCTAAAGCGTTAGCCATAGTAGTAGAAGTAATAGATGACGAGACAACTTCAAGAAGACACGATGATGGAGATCATGATGATGGAGATCATGGTGTCATGCCGGTGACAACGATGATCATGAAGCCCCAAAGATGGAGATCAAAAGGAGCAAAATGATATTGGCCATATCATGTCACTATTTGATTGCATGTGATGTTTATCATGTTTTACATCTTATTTGCTTAGAACGACGGTAGCTTAAATAAGATGATCCCTCACTAAAATTTCAAGAAAGTGTTCCCCCTAACTGTGCACCGTTGCGAAGGTTCGTCGTTTCGAAGCACCATGTGATGATCGGGTGTGATAGATTCTAATGTTCGAATACAACGGGTGTAAGCCAGATTTACACAGCAAAACACTTAGGTTGACTTGACGAGCCTAGCATGTACAGACATGGCCTCGGAACACGGAAGACCGAAAGGTCGAGCATGAGTCGTATAGAAGACACGATCAACATGAAGATGTTCACCGATGTTGACTAGTCCGTCTCACGTGATGATCGGACACGGCCTAGTTGACTCGGAACATGTTTCACTTAGATGACTAGAGGGATGTCTATCTGAGTGGGAGTTCATTAGATGAACTCAATTGTCATGAACATAGTCTAAATTATCTTTGCAAATATGGTGTAGATAAATAGCTCACGTTGTAGCTCCCTGTTTCAATACGTTCCTAGAGAAAGATTAAGTTGAAAGATATTGTAAGCAATGATGCGGACTAGGTCCGTAGTCCGAGGAGTGTCCTCACTGCTACACAGAAGGCTTACGTCTTTGATGCACCACTCGATGTGCAAACCCCTACAACGTCGTCTGTGGATGTTGTGAACACCTGACAGACACGTCCTGATGACTACTTGATAGTTTAGTGCACCATACTTTACGGCTTAGAATTGGGATTCCAATGACGTTTTAAACGCCATAGAACATATGAGATGTTCCAAGAGCTAAAATTGGGATTTCAGGCTCATGCCCGTGTTGAGAGGTGTGAGACCTCTGACAAGTTCTTTAGCCAACAAGATGGAGGAGAATAGCTCAGCTAGTGAGCATGTGCTCAGAATGTCTGGGTGCTACAATCACTTAAATCAAGTGGGAGTTAAACTTCCAGATAAGATAGTGATTGATAGAGTTCTCTAGCCACTATCACTAAGCTACTAGATCTTCGTGATGAACTATGACATGCAAGGGATGGAGTTGATCCCGGAGCTATTCGCGGATCTTAAGACCGCAAAAGGTAGAAATCAAGAAGGAGCATCAAGTGTTGATGGTTTAACAAGACCAGTGGTTTCAAGAAGGGCAAGGGCTAGAAGGGAAGCTGCATGGATGGCAAACCAGTTGCCGCTCCAGTGAAGGAACCCAAGGTTGAACCCAAACCCGAGACTAAGTGCTTCTATTGTAAGGGGAACGCTCACTGGTAGCGGAATTACCCCAAATGCATGGTAGATAAGAAGGCTGGCAATTTCAACAAAGTATATACGTGTTATTAATGTGTACCTCGCTAGTACTCCTGGTAGCACCTGGGTATTGGATACCGGTTCAGTTGCTATTACTGGTGACTTGAAGCAAAAGCTACGGACTAAACGGAGACTGGCTAAGGGCGAGGTGACGATGTGTGTTGGAAGTATTTCCAAAGTTGATGAGATCACCATCGCACGCTCTATCTGCCTTCGGGATTAGTATTGAACCTAGATAAATGTTATCAGGTGTCTACGTTGAGCATGAATATGATTAGATCATGTTCATTGCAATACGGTCATTCATTTAAGTTAGAGAATAATGGTTATTCTGTTTACATGAATGATACCTTTCATGGTCATGCACCCTATGTGAATGGTTCATTGAATCTCGGTCATGGTAATACACATGTTCACGCCAAAAGATGTAGAGTTAATAATGATAGTACCACTTTCTCGTGGCACTACCGCTTAGGTCATATTGGCGTAAGATGCATGAAGAAACTCCATGTCGATGGATGTTTGGAGTCACTTGATTTTGAATCGCTTGACACATGCGAGCCATGCCTCATGGGCAGGATGACTAAGACCCCGCTTTCAGGTACAATGAAACGGGCAAGTGACTTGTTGGAAATCATAAATGCTGATGCGTGTGATCCAATGAGAATTGAAGCGTGCGGTGGATATCGCTATTTTCTCATCTTCACTGACGATTTGAGTAGATATAGGTATATTTACTTAATGAAGCACAAGTCTGAAACGTTTGAAAAGTTCAAGCGATTTCAGAGTGAAGTTAAGAATCATCATAACAAGAAGATCAAATTCCTACGATCTGATCAATGAGAATATCTAAGTTATGAGTTTGGCAAACACTTAAGACATTGTGGAATTGTTTCACAGTTGAAGCCACCTGGAACACCACTGGGTTATGGTGTGTCCGGACATCGTAATCAAACCTTATGAGATATGGTGCGATCTATGATGTCTCTTATCAATCTACCGTTTTCATTTTGAGGTTATGCGTTAGAGACAGCTGCATTCACTTTAGATAGGACACCATCTAAGTCCGCTGAGACGACATCGTATGAACATTGGTTTGGCAAGAAACCAAAGTTGTCGTTTCTTAATGTTTGGGGCTGTGATGCTTAAGGCTTCAGCCGGAGAAGCTCGAACCCAAAGCGGACAAACACATCTTCATAGGATACCCAAAGGTGACAGTTGGGTATACCTTCTATCTCAGATCCGAGGGCAAATTGTTTGTCGCTAAGAACGGGTCCTTTCTCGAGAAGGAGTTTCTCTCGAAAGAATTGAGTGGGAGGAAGATAGAACTTGATGAGGTTGTCGAACCTTTATTTCAACCAGAGAGTGATGCAACACAAAAAGATGTTTTCTGTGGAGCCTACATCTGTTGAAGGGGAAGTTAATGATAGTGATCATGAAGCTTCGGATCAAGTTGCTATCGAACCTCATAGGTCGACAAGGATATGTACTACTCCTGAGTGGTACGGTAATCCTGTCTTAGATATCATGTTGTTAGACAACAATGAACCTACGAGCTATGGAGAAGCGATGGTGGGCCCGTATTCCGACAAATGGTTAGAAGCCATGAAATCCGAGATAGGATCCATATATGAGAACAAAGTATGGACTTTGGTGGACTTGCCCGATGATCGGCAAGCCATTGAGATAAATGGATCTTTAAGAAGAAGACGGACGTGGGCGGTAATGTTACCGTCTATGAAGCTCGACTTGTGGGAAAGAGTCTTTTCGCAAGTTCAAGGAGTTGACTACGATGAGAATTTCTCACCTGTAGCGATGCTTAAGTCCGTCGGAATCATGTTAGCATTAGCTGTGTTTTTCGATTATGAAATCTGACAGATGGATGTCAAAACAAGTTTTCTTACCAGTTTTCGTAAGAAAAAGTTGTATGTGATACAATAAAAGGTTTTGTCGATCCTAAGGATGCTAAAAGGTATGCTGGCTCCAGCGATCCTTCTATGGACTAGAGCAAGCATCTCGGAGTCAAAATATATGCTTTGATGGAGTGATCAAAGCTTTTAGGTTTATACAATGTTTGCTAGAAACTTGTATTTACAAGAAAGTGAGTGGGAGCACTACAACATTTCTGCTAAGTATATGTGGATGACATATTGTTGATTCGAAATGATGTAGAATTTCTGGAAAGCATAAACGGTTGTTTGAAGAGTGTTTTTCAAAGGAAGACCTGGATAAAGCTGCTTACATATTGGGCATCAAGATCTATAGAGATAGATCAAGACGCCTGATGATACTTTCAAAGAACGCACACCTTGACATGTTTTTGAAGGAGTTCAAAATAGATCAGTCAAAGAAGGGGTTCTTACCTGAGTTGTGAGGTGTGAAGTTGAGTAAGACTCAAAGCTTGACCACGGTAGAAGAAAGAGGAAGGACGAAGGTCGTCCCCTATGCTCTTGTCATAGGCTCTATACGGTATGCCATGCTGAGTACCGCACCTGATGTGTGCCTTGCCACATGTCTGGCAAGAGGGTACAAAGGTAATCTAGGAGTAGATCACCAGATAGCGGTCAAAATTATCCATAGAGGAATAAGGAAATGTTTCTCGGTTATGGAGGTGATAAAGAGTTCGACGTAAAGAGTTACGTCGATGCAAGCTTAACACCTATCCGGATAGCTCTGAGTAGAGATACTGGATACGTATAATGGAGCAACAATTTGGAATAGCTCCAAGTGGAACGTGGTGGCAGCATCTACGATATGACATAAAGTTTTGCGAAATACATAGGGATCTGAATATGGAAAGACCCGTTGACTACAACCTCTCTCACAAGCATAACATGATCAAACCCAGAACTCTTTGAGTGTTAATCACATAGTGATGTGAACTAGATCATTGAGTCTAGTAGACTCTTGGATGTTGGTCGCATGGCGATGTGACCTGTGAGTGTTAATCACATGGCGATGTGAACTAGATTATTGACTCTAGTGCAAGTGGGAGACTGTTGGAAATATGCCCTAGGCAATAATAAATTGGTTATTATTATATTTCCTTGTTCATGATAATCGTTTATTATCCATGCTAGAATTGTATTGATAGGAAACTCATATACATGTGTGGATACATAGACAACACCATGTCCCTAGTAAGCCTCTAGTTGACTAGCTCGTTGATCAATAGATGGTTACGGTTTCCTGACCATGGGCATTGGATGCCGTTGATAACGGGATCACATCATTAGGAGAATGATGTGATGGACAAGACCCAATCCTAAGCCTAGCACAAAGATCGTGTAGTTCGTTTGCTAAAGCTTTTCGAATGTCAAGTATCATTTCCTTAGACCATGAGATTGTGCAACTCCCGGATACCGTAGGAGTGATTTGGGTGTGCCAAACGTCACAACGTAACTGGGTGGCTAT
The DNA here is from genome assembly GCF_018294505.1 of Triticum aestivum. Taxonomy (NCBI): domain Eukaryota; kingdom Viridiplantae; phylum Streptophyta; class Magnoliopsida; order Poales; family Poaceae; genus Triticum; species Triticum aestivum. The sequence goes on along the minus strand of NC_057806.1, from coordinate 321,087,018 downwards.
AAAGGTACACTATAGATATCTCCGAAAGTGTCTGTTGGGTTGGCATGAATTGAGACTGGGATTTGTCACTCCGTGTAAATGGAGAGGTATCTCTGGGCCCACTCGGTAGGACATCATCATAATGTGCACAATGTGATCAAGGAGTTGATCACGGGATGATGTGTTACGGAACAAGTAAAGAGACTTGCCGGTAACGAGATTGAACAAGGTATCGGGATACCGATGATCGAATCTCGGGCAAGTATCATACCGATGGACAAAGGGAATTGTATACGGGATTGATTGAATCCTTGACATCGTGGTTCATCCGATGAGATCATCGTGGAACATGTGGGAGCCAACATGGGTATCCAGATCCCGTTGTTGGTTATTGGCCGGAGAGTTGTCTCGGCCATGTCTGCATGACTCCCGAACCCGTAGGGTCTACACACTTAAGGTTCGATGACGCTAGGGTTATAGGGAAAGTATGTACGCGGTTACCGAATGTTGTTCGGAGTCCCAGATGAGATCCCGGACATCACGAGGAGTTCCGAAATGGTCCGGAGGTAAAGATTGATATATAGGAAGTATGGTTTTGGCCACCGGAATTGTTCCGGGCATCACCGGTAGTGTACCGGGACCATCGGAGGGGTCCGAGGGTCCACCAGGTGGGGCCACCAGCCCCGGAGGCTTACATGGGCCAATAGTGGGAAGGGACCAGCCCCTAGGTGGGCTGGGGCGCCTCCCACCAAGGCGCAAGGTGCCTCCAAGAGGGGAAGGGGGCAAACCCTAGGGCAGATGGGCCCTAAGGCCCACCCTAGGTGCGCCTCCCCCTCTCCCCCTTGTGGCCGCCACCCTAGATGGGATCTAGGGCTGCCGCACCCCTTGGGGTGGGAACCCTAGGTGGGGGCTCAGCCCTCCCTCTCCCCCTATATATAGTGGAGGCAAAGGGGCATCCCAACACGCGATTCAATCTCCCTGTTGGCGCAACCCTACCCCTCTCCCTCCTTGTCTCTCATAGTGCTTGGCGAAGCCCTGCTGGAGTCCCGCGCTCCTCCACCACCACCACGCCGTTGTGCTGCTGCTGGATGGAGTCTTCCCCAACCTCTCCTTCTTCCCTTTCTGGATCAAGGCGTAGGAGACGTCACTGGGCTGTACGTGTGTTGAACGCGGAGGTGCCGTCTGTTCGGCACTAGGATCTCCGGTGATTTGAATCACGACAAGTACGACTCCATCAACCCCGTTCACTTGAACGCTTCCGCTTAGCGATCTACAAGGGTATGTAGATGCACTCTCCTTCCCCTCGTTGCTAGACTACTCCATAGATTGATCTTGGTGATGCGTAGAAAATTTTGAATTTCTGCTACGTTCCCCAACAAAGGCACCCTTGCGGCTGGACATGTCACTGTCACTATTTGGGGGCGTTGGGACCCCAAACTTCACATGCTTGGTGCACACGCCTTGAACAACAGCTCGCTCCACCTGCTCATCTCTGTAGAGTCTCTTCCATTGGCCTCGAATAGATTCAGTTACCTTGCCTGGTTCAGCAACCTCCCCTTCAGCATGGGCGTACATCTTGATGGAGCCCATCATGTTACCCTAGCGGGCTGAGGGGACACCATCCACAGCTTCTTTGGGTGCAACAGCTGCAGGGGCCACGAGAGCACTCAAGATGATGGAGGGAGTGTCCCCATTGACCCCTACAGCAACCTGATCCGGCCCGTCCGCTCGACCATACGCGATGACCATCTCAGCATCATTGGGAGAGGGGTCCTCATCCTGGGAACCTTCAGCCCCCATCGCCTCCTCGACCGTGAGCTTCTGGACAGCCTTGGTCACCGCCTTGATCTCCTTCTCCGGCAGCTTGGACCTACCCGCCACCTCCTCATCTCCAGGGGCCACTGACAAGCCTCCGTGCTCGAGGAGCCGCCCGGTTGAAGCCCCCGAAGTGTGTAGGTTCTTCAAGTGAGCAGAAGCCTTGATGTCGATGGAGAAGTTCTTCTCTTGAAGCTCAGTAGGGACACCACAGAACTTGGTTGTAGTGTGCCCCACGACACCATAGCACAAATAAAAATTAGGCAATTTTTCATACTTAACAGGAAAGTATATCCTGTTAGTGCCTCCAACGTCGGTTGTGTCGATGAACTTCCTCACTGGCTCGTCCACCTGATGCTCGATGCGGACGCGAATGTACTCGTCGATGATCTTATTGTTCTTGTGTGACATCGAAATGACGGTTGTCGGTGTCAAAACCGGTGAATTTTGGGTAGGGGGTCCCGAACTGTGCGTCTGAGGTTGATGGTAATAGGAGACAGGGAACACAATGTTTACCTAGGTTCGTGCCCTCTCGATGGAGGTAAAACCCTATGTCCTGCTAGATTAATATTGATGAGTATGGGGGTTACAAGAGTTGATCTACCATGAGATCATAATGGCTAAAACCCTAGAAGTCTAGCCTATCTGATTATCATTGTCCCTGCGGACTAAACCTCTCCGGTTTATATAGACACCGGAGGGAACTACGGTTGTACAAAGTCGGTTACATAGAAAGGAAATAGTACATACGGCCACCTATCTTGCCATCTACACAAAGGAGAGTCCTATCCGGACATGGGAGAAAGTCTTCTATCTTGTATCTTCATGGCCCAATAGTCCGGTCCATATCCAACAGGCCGGCCGCCCGAAGACCGCTTAGTCTAGGACTCCCTCAGTAGCCCCCGAACCAGACTTCAATGACGAGGTGTCCGGCGCGCAGATTGTCTTCGGCATTGCAAGGCGGGTTCCCCCTCCGATTACTTCAAAGTCCCTAACTTAAAGAGCGGTATTCAGCTTTTCCATTTAATGTCGCGCCCATCGGCTTCCATGCCTTCCTGACTTCAGCTTCCACGTGGCGAGCGAATACAAGAGGTCGGGGTATTTTTGCACATACCACCTTGACCATACAAGAGAGGTGCCTATTTAAAGAGAATAGATCTCAGATCCATTCCACACCCTACGAAAAAAATCCTCAGAGCTCGCTAAGAGGAACCACTCCAACATGGCTAGCGCTCCCAGCTCTTCCTCTCGTCCCCACGGCTCCGAAAAAGGGGATTGGGAGATATGTTCCATATCTCACGGTCAGCGGACGAAGCTGCAAAAACAGGGCTTTCTTCCTCCCGCGGATCTAGTCCCCATCCGAGCAGGATTGACGTCCTTCAATGGTGGGGTTCAGGCGGAGAATTTCCCCAATCTATCCAGGGGGAACGAGTATGCTTCGTTTCCTTCTTGCTAAGAGGCGTCGGACTTCCAATCCATCCCTTCCTTCGAGGACTTCTAGAGTATTATGGCCTCCAACTGCACAGTTTCACTCCCGCCTCCATCTTGCACATCGTGGGTTACGTTGCTCTATGCGAGCTATTCCTGGGTTGTGAGGCCCATTTTGAATTATGGAGAAAACGGTTCTGCCTCGTCCCTCGTAATCAAGGGGGATCAATATTCAAAGTGGGAGGAGCCAAAGTGTGGCATATCGCCGGGACCAGATACCTGTCTGGCATGCCGAAGAAGGATTCCGAAGAGTGGCCTTCCGAATGGTTCTATATTGACGATGTCGCCCTTCCTGACCCAGTCCGAATGGGTCTCCTCAAATTTTCAAGTGCCCCGTTGAAGAAACGCCACAGCTGGCACCATCGGAGCCTCGAGGAGGAGGATAGCGTGGAAGTCAGTCAGTTGATGGGCAAGATTAAGACGCTCGCCCACTCCGGATTATCAATAATCGAGGTAATGGCGATCTCCATAGTGCGGGGGGTCCAACCACTCCAATACAGAGGGCTTCCCATGTGGCACTATAATGGGGAAGATGACGCCTCACGCTGCGGTCGGAAAGGTCTGAAAACCCCCGCCGCTTTGGCCAAAATATTGGCCGAACTATACAAAGGGGAGAAGGAGGAGTTCACTCGTCTCCAATGTCGAGATGGATTTTCCATCTATAATCCTCCTAGCTGGGTGAGCTCCAATCCCACCATTTTACTCCTCTCCCTGAATCATTTTTGATGGATAGTAACCTATCCATTCACAACAGGAATGGCGGAAGGCTATTGAGGGGATCCATAGCCCCGCCCCCCAGCCGGAGGGTCACAACCGGGACCTCGACCCCGGATTCGAAGAAGATCCGGACATATTCAGACGAGCTACGATAGTACGGAAGTACCCATCATCGCCGATTACCCCGGCCTCCTCCCTGCTTCGCATGTAAGTAATTTAAGAGACACCTTCTTCGAAAGAGTTTCCTTATCATGCCTCACCCACCGCACTATTTTGTGTTCCAAAGGGGAGGCGCTCGACGTCACAACGTGCACCAGAAGCATCTCCGAGGAGAGCGGCGCCCGCGCCGAGCACATCTTCAAAGAGGAAGGCAAATGATAATACGTCGGAACCTTCATCAAAGAGGTAAGGCTTTCTTTTCAAGAATACATCTCCTGCTCACCACATCAAATCGTGATGCCATTTGCCGCATTCTACCAGGAAAAGTGTCCACCGTACTATGTCCGCGGATCCTGTCGGTCGTGCCTCCACTAGTCAGGTTCCAGACCCTGCTCTAAGGACGGGGGCTGACACGGGAGTGGCGTCGAACTGTCCTTCCGCACGGGATTCAGATGGTATGTCCGTCACGAACTCTGAAGTGGAGAGCGCCATGAATCATCATTGTCGGAGGGCCGCTCTCCGTGACCCTAACTTTTCAAAGGAGGCATTCGATGCCTTTAGCTCGGCCGATGCATACATCCGAGCTGCTCGGGATGGGCTTGCCAGAGCCACGGGCCAGCATCTAAAAGATATGTGGGTAAGTGTAGATTTAATAATCATACACCGGTAGCCCCTGAGAGTTAAAGCAGGTGATACAACTGATTTAAGGATCATCGCATAATCACGCACTTATGGAGAAGAATATCATGTTGTCTCAAGAGATGGAAAAATGTCAGACTCAACTAACTGCGGCTACCACCGAATTGGAAAAATCCAAGGAGGCACCATCTGGTAATGTTTCTCCCCAGTGGAAACAAGTATAATTATATACCAGTTATACTAACACTGTTGTGTTTCTGCTGACAGAAGCATTAGAGCAACTGAGAGAGAAACTAAAGGATGCCCAGGCTGGTGAACAAGAGGCCAGAAGGTAACATGCAGCAGGCGAACGTGTGCTGACATGGGCCAGGGATGAGAGGAACAAGCTGCAGGACTCCCATACCCAACTGGGCGAAGAACTAAAAGATGTTCGAGCCCAACTAGCTGACGTCGTCAAGGAGAATAAGAGGCTACAAGGCGGTATATTCAGTATGCTTTTCAAACTTGCCTCCATATAATTCGGCGAGGGCTGGAGCTGACAGATTTATGTCTGCAGGTATGCTGACTGGCCGTCCTGAGGAAGAAATGAACGGATCTCAAGGCGACCTGCTACAAGAGCTGTCCCAGATGCACGAGCGAGTTCGACAGGCAATGCGTAGTGTTGCCATGGCTTTATGACCATCCGCCTCTCCCCCAGGAGGTATGGCGGAGCTTGTGGAGCTGTTCAAATGGGCACAGCGGTGTATTCCATTATGGAAGATATCAGCCTACCGGGAAGGTGCGCGAGAGGCCTGGGCCATGGTAAAAACACGGTATACCAAGCTTGATCCGAATCACATGGCCCGGGTCAGACCGCTAGGGTCATATGGGAAAGAAATTCCCGTTAATTTGGTATATTACCAAGTAGAAATAGCTGCCAAATATTTCCAACAGGATTGTAAACTAGACAGCCTGTTGGATGGTATAGAGGAGGAAATTTTTGAGTCCAAGTGACTATGTACTTTCGTTAATATATTTGTTCCTAGCCGGATTGTAAAACGGTTGTCATGGCCGACCTTTTCGGTTCGACCTTTGGACCCAAGGTGCGGAGTGTTTCCGAATACTCAAGCGGTAAAATAGACCGGGGTATGCATGGAAACCAGGCATAGGGGTCATAGTTTCTTGAACAGACAAGTTGTATCCGGCTAGCTATGTTATATTACATTGTGATTGTAAGAAACATCTTCCAGAGAGAATAGTTCCGTTAAGGGTTCCTTTCCCTGGATGTGCATGCGTTAATATGCATGTCCGAACTGTGATTGAAAACATCGCAGTATAGGTAACATCTGGGGGTTCATAGTGGAAGAAATGTAAAACATGTTTAGTCCGCCGACTGAATATTACCTTAAGAACGCTAGCTTTCGGCTTCACCCAATCTGAGGTACACATCTGGATGACCCGGCAGTAACAATCGCAGATGTGCTCCCTTTATGCCCTAGCCGAACTAACGGGAACGTAGGGCATAAGCACAGGAGCCAGGCAACCCAGCTTGGCCAAAACTTAAGTCATATCGATGCATATAATGGCGAAGAAAAGGTACATATGAGGAAAAAACGCATATGTGATGAGCTTGATGCTCGAAAAATAATGATAATAAGCTTCTGTGCAAGAAGCCCCCAGGTATAATCGACATACGCATTTGAGAATGTGTACATCATAGGTGTATGGTTTAGCTGCATGAAAGCTTTAAGGATAATAAAAGAAGGCGAAAAGAGAGAATAAAAAATAATGTAAACAATAGGGAGGAGGGAGCAAACGAACGGTTCGGCGCTAGGCATAGAATCTTCAGAGTCTGGCCGCATTCCAGGGGTTTGGTTCAAGGCGGTTGTCTGATGCATCACGCAGGCGATACGCTCCTCCAGTCAGAACTTCGTCATTGATGAAGGGACCCTCCCACTTGGGCTTAAGTTTGTCCTTTTTCTTCTCCGGCAAGCATAGAACGAGTTCACCAACATTGTAAGTCTTGGTCCGTACTTCTCTGCTTTGATATTTGCAAGCCTGTTGTTGATAAAACGCGGAACAGGCTTTTGCAGCATCGCGCTCCTCCTCCAGGGCATCTAAGTTGTCTTGCCGATCAAGCTCGGCCTCTGTCTCTCTTTGTACATGCGCACTCGAGGTGAGTCATGAATAATGTCGCAGGGTAACATAGCTTCTGCGCCGTACACCATGAAGAAAGGTGTATATCTGGTAGTGCGATTGGGCATGGTCCGCAGCCCCCAAAGTACGGAGTCGAACTCCTCAACCCAGTGCTTGTCTGATTCTTTCAAAGACCGCACTAGCCTGGTTTTGATGCTGCTCATAATAAGACCATTGGATCGTTCGACTTGACCGTTTGTTTGCGGATGATAGACGGAGGCGTAATTGAGCTTAATGCCTAGATTAGCACACCGGGCTTTCACCTCATCGGTTGTAAAATTAGAGCCATTGTCGGTGATGATGTTGTGTGGGACACTGTAACAATGCACAACACAGGATATAAAGTCTATCACTGGTCCAGCTTCGGCCGTTTTAACTGGTTTGACCTCTATCCACTTAGTGAACTTATCTACCATGACTAGCAGATATTTTTTCTTATGGCTGCCTCCTTTAAGGGGTCCAACCATGTCAAGCCCCCAGACCGCGAAAGGCCAAGTGATAGGGATTGTTTGTAGAGCAGTGGGTGGCATATGGCTTTGGTTGGCGAAAAGTTGGCATCCTACGCAACGTTGGACAAGGTCCTGTGCATCTGCTCGGGCCGTCGACCAGTAGAAACCTGTACGGAAGGCCTTGCTTACAAGGCCCCGAGCTGCAGCGTGGTGACCACCGAGACCGGCATGAATCTCAGCCAAGAGCTGCCGCCCCTCTTCCTCGGAGATACATCTTTGAAGTACTCCGGTAGCGCTTTTCTTGTAGAGTTCTCCTTCGTGGACCTTATAGGCTTTCGAACGCCAAACAATGGAGCGAGCCTCATTCTGATTCTCATGGAGCTCTCGCCTATTGAGGTAGGCCAAGAAGGGTTCGGTCCATGGGGCAATGACTGTCATGATAAGATGGGCTGACGGTGTTATTTCGGTGGCTAAGCCTCCGATGATATCGGTATGTTCGGAATCTGGGGTTAGGGTCGGATCCAGACTGACGTTGCCGCTCTCCCCTTGCCACATCACGGATGACTTGAAAAGCCTTTCCAAAAAGATGTTAGGTGGGACGGGGTCGCACTTGGCGCCGATGCGAGTAAGGACATCCGCCGCTTGATTACGTTCTTGAGCCACATGGTGAAACTCGAGCTCCTCGAACCGAGCCGACATTTTGAGAACGGCGTTACAGTAGGCCGCCATCTTCGGATCCTTGGCATCGAAATCTCCATTTATTTGAGATATCACGAGGTTCGAGTCCCCGCGCACTTCTAGGCGTTGTATGCCCATGGAGACAGCCATCTGAAGACCATGCAATAAGGCCTCGTATTCAGCTGCATTGTTGGAGTGTGTGTATAATATTTGGAGTACGTACTGAACTGTATCTCCAGTGAGGGATGTTACGACAACGCCCGCCCCTAAGCCCGCCAGCATTTTGGAACCATCGAAATGCATGACCCAGTTGAAATATGTGTCGTAATCTTTAGGGAGTTCGGCTTCTGTCCATTCGGCGACGAAGTCTGCCAGTACTTGGGATTTGATGGTCCAGCGTGGCTTATATGTTATAACGAATGGGAGGAGCTCAATGGCCCACTTGGCAATCCGACCCGTGGCATCGCGATTGTTTACTAGATCATCGATGGCGCGCGTTGCTGCGCCCGTCTTTCAGCAATAGTAAATATTAGGGGTTGATGCAATAATGTGGAAGTATTTTATCCAAATGTCAAAAGTTAGTACTCTACTATCCAATTATGTGTATATACTTTTGCATAATTTCATTTTAACCAAACATATTGGAGGCAATCATTTCAATGTTAGGGACTTAGTCGAATGCCAAGCGCCTCGCCACATTCAGAAGGCATGTGACATGAAAGCGGAAAAAAACTATATCATTGATCAATGAGTTTAAAAGTATGTGCGTTAAATGTTGCAGGGACAATCTTCAGTGCGATTGTCTATTCTTATATAATATTTTTTTGCAGGTGATATTCTCATATAACTTTGCATGCTAAGGCAGAAATGTTGCGGGTGATACTTTTTACTTTGATATGGTGTATCAGAATGTGATGGCAAATATTGATATTTATATAAGAAACCAGAGCCATGTACATGGGTAAGTATTGACTGAAGGGATATCATGAATGTATATTTGACACACCAATGTTTTCTCTAAATCTTGCTAGTCTACGAAATATGTGTCTCAATACAATACATTTGAGCCTAAATGTCCTTTGGAAGCATTTGACTGAAATAATGTAGGAAATATTTCAGAGGCAGAAAACCAATTTAATACGCAGCACATCAGCAGGATATAATTCTTGCAACAAACGTTTTACTATTCTTTTGCATAATCCCCTGCTTACGTGTCTTGCTAACAATATTTCTGTTGGCATGTGCCTGTAACAGATCTGATCTCCGCGCATGGCAAAAGGCATGAGCACCCTGAGCAAAGTGCTGCAAAATATGAATGTAAAAAACACCAATTAATCATGCAAAGCTGATATTCCTAATAAGATCATGGTGCCCTCTCAAAGTTAAAATTAAAATGACTAAATGAAAATGGACAAATGAGACCTGAAACTTCTAAGTTGTCACCCTCTAACAAGTTCAGGAGTACAACATAATTCAGTAATAATCAGAGCAATTTCAACATCGTTCTTTACTCCAATTTCAACACTACCAATGGCTCAATGCATTACATAGAAGACTTCAATGGGCTGAATCAGAAAGGTTAGTGAATATTGATACTTTCACAGCATAACAATCAAAGTATTCGGGATTCAGTATCTATTCCTATAGAAAAACTACATTTGTGAGAGTTAAAACCCTGCTGAAGACTGGCTTTCAGAGTAGTCCATACCAAGAACACCAGCCATCTCGCCTTCAATCTAGCAGAATTGGCTTGGTTGCCGGAGGAAAAAACAATATGCCAGCGAGGGTGGAAAATCCCATTCATCGCCTTTTCTGGCGTATTGTCGCTATAACGCACATGCAAACCACTATAGGGCCGGCCCATGTAGCTGTTGTTTTCCTTTTTGTGTGAATTAAAATATTCTCTATTGTGTTAAACTCAAATGTGGCATGCCTCAAAATAAAATCTCTGGTACAATAAACCTTTGAGAGGTAATTTTTTAAGCATCCAAAAATACTTGGAGAAAAATAATGTGGACATGCAATAACATGGATCATGGAACAAAATTACAAATATTCGTAAATTCTAGTACAATACTAACACATGATTTAAAGAGTTAGTATTGCTCCACGTACCTAACAAAGTTAATTATATTTTCTTGTTTAGCTTCCTACTAGTAAAATTATAATCGTATATTGGCAGACTGCTCAAGTGCTCAACTATATGGTAACAAATTGATTGACCATTGAGAAATCCAGACATATAGAAACTTCAGTACTCAGTGGTTGGAGAAGTCAAAGGTTTCTTATGTACAAATAAAAATGGTATAATTAGGAGAAGCCAAAGATTTCTTATGTTAACAAATAAAAATGTATGATCAGCTGTGAACTGATACAAAATTATATCCAGAACAAGTAGGCATTGCTATTTCTTTGCAATATATATCAAATCACACTTCATAATATATGTAGGTGCCAGCATATGTTTAAAACTCATCTTACAGCAACTATGATATAGTAATTGTGATCGTCAAATGGTAAAATAGGCAGGAACCTAGGAATGGTCAAGACAACATGTGTATTTCCAAAGCCAAGGTTCATAGATTTTGAGAAGAGCTAATCACAAATCTATAACTTGCACCAGCTCAACATTATTCGAATAATATTAAGGACTCCATGGAGGGAAAAGGAAACGGGACTGACACAAAATACATAACAGGAAGGAAATTTAATGGTGGCTAATGAATCACGTAAAACTATAGGTTCTGTTTCTGTTAAATTTCTTGTAGCGACGAGAGGAACAGAATGAAAATAAGCTTTTATATACAACAGGAAGGCTTAGCGATCAACAACCTGAGAAATAAATCTTACATACACTTGAGGTTCTTGAGATAACAAAGTGAATTAGGGTGCTGCTACCTAGATGCCTTTCTCACCAAGTAATTGGGCCAGAAATTGAATTGTTCTGCCATAGCATGTTCATGAACAACAAACACGATCACTTCGATTAATTACTGTCGAGACATTAGCGGCAGCTCGCCCAGATTCGCCACCTCGCATATGAAATTGGACGCCACTGCCTCCTTGTCGTTCTCTTGTGGTCAGAAATTCTGCATGATACAAAAAGAAGTGGCAAAGAAATGGAAGATCGACAAGAATTCAGCTTTGGAGAGCCATGACTGATCTAGGAGGTATCGCAGGAGTAGTGGAGACATCGAACACGACGACGGAAGACCGGGTGATCAGGCGGGTGATGACATATAAATAGGAGCAGGAGGGAGGCAAAGGGGACTGCAACTGACCTCCAACATCAGCATAGGAGTGGCGCACCTCCACTACCATTAACGGCAGCTTAACTCGTTAATTCGACAGGGCACTTCTGATCGAAGCACCAGAACAATCGGAAAAGGAATGTCCAATATGTGAAATTGAATCTGCATGGTATATGAAAAATAGTTACTTGCTGACCTGAAAATCTGTTTTGTGAAGTAGGAACTCAACAACAAGACTACCTTGTACCGAAAAAATACGTCTGAAATGAAAGGGGAACGGAAACATAGATGCTCGCTGGTCAGTGGTCACCACTCACCAGTGAATGAACGGAGCGCGAACACACAACAACTGCAAAAATTGATTGAACCAGAGGGATAATCCTAACGCTTTGTTGCTATTAAATTCAGAATCGGTGTTAGCAGCTTCCGTCATGAACTGAATCAGGAGGGCGGGATTGAATTTCACGAGATATCTTAGTCGTTGGCCTTCACTCTGCAGACGGCTGTTAAATGCATCGATGGCAGGGACATCGAACTGCAATCAGGACGCGAGAGTTCTTCGTCGCGCCTTGTCTCTCCTGACCGTACCTTCACGGACGTCTTTATGAAGGGGAGGTCGCCGCCGCCTCCGGGGTTGCAAGTGTAGCACTTCTCCTTCGAATTTCCTTGCGCATCGGCGACATCTCGCAGAAGTGGCGGCACACAAACGATTCACCCTCGGTCACAAGAGGAGAAGGATTGGGAGGGTCGGGGTTTGGGGATGAGTGGAAACGACGGCTGAAAGGGTAGCAGCGTTCCAGACAAAAGGAGATCGAGGGAGGCGGCGTACCGTGTACCTAGGTTTACCCGCATCGCCGTGCTCCGTACCTTTTTCTCCAGAGCAGTCGCTGTGTGCGGAGAAGCCAAGGAGGTTGCTAGAGGCCCATTAGGCCCATATCAACCTGGAACGCCCAAAAAAGCTACTGGAGCAGCGGCCCGGCATGATTAGCGATCGTTATTAGCGAAGGAGCCGGATTAGGAGCGATTCATTGCAAATCTGATGGCTGGAAATGCTAAAAAGTTTCCATCCGACGGCTGGGAGTGCTGATGGCCTGAAAGGGCTGGGAGGATGCTCAGTTTTAATGTATCTAAATTATGTCATTCAGTGGAACTTCGGAAGCCATCGTGATCGAGCACTCTTGGAAGTAGTGTCGTAGCTTCCGGGATGCCATGAAGACTGCGTATGCTATCTTTTGATAATGAGGGTACCGGGATTTGCATGGAGTTAGGACAGTGGATACATAGTATACCGGCTTCTGGAGCAGCAATTTGTGTTCGTCCTCTCTCGTTCGATGACGAGTACTGCGCTCACCACCTAGTGTGTTGCAGATATGTATAATAACATTGGTTCGCTGACGCTTGGCATGGCTAGGATTGGGTTGCTTGCTAAAAGAGCCTTTATTTCTTCCAATCCGGCCGTTGTTGCATCTGTCCACTCGAAGTGATCGGTACGTCAGAGAAGTCAATAAAGTGGCAATGCTTTTTCTCCTAGTCTGGAGATAAAGCGTCTTAAAGCTGCCACGCATCCAGCTAATTTTTGGACCTGTTTAAGGTCCGTTGGTGTATCCAGTTGTGATAAAGCTCGGATTTTGGCTGGATTTGCCTCGATTCCTCTACTGGAAACAATGAAGCCCATTAGTTTTCCAAAGGGGACGCCGAAAACACATTTTTCCGGATTGAGCTTAATGTCATATGTCCGGAGATTGTCAAATGTGAGACATAAGTCATCTATTAATGACTCGACGTGCTTAGTCTTGATGACGACGTCGTCCACATATGCTTCAACTGTCTTGTCGATTTGTTTCTCCAGGCATGTTCGAATCATGCGTTGGTAGGTGGCGCCGGCGTTTTTGAGCCCAAAGGGCATAGTGTTGAAGCAGAAAGGCCCGTATGGGGTAATAAATGTCGTTGCGGCTTGGTTGGATTCCTTCATTTTAATTTGATGGTATCCGGAATACGCGACGGGGAAACACAATGAGTTGTTCCTGCAGTGGCATCAATAATTTGATCGATGCGGGGGAGGGGGAATGGATCCTTAGGGCAAGCTTTGTTGAGGTATTTGAAATCAACGCACAAGCGCCAGGATTTATCCTTCTTTGTCGCCATCACTAGGTTTGCTAGCCAGTCCGGATGTTTTATTTCTCTGATGAATCCAGATTCAATTAGCTTGGCTAGCTCCTCCCCCATAGCTTGTCGTTTGGGTTCGGAAAAGCGCCGCAGTCTTTGCTTAACTGGCTTGTATCCCTTCAATATATTGAGGCTGTGCTCAGCCAACCCTCGTGGGATTCCTGGCATATCAGAAGGGTGCCAGGCGAATATGTCCCAGTTTTCGTGTAGGAACACTCGTAGTGCGGCGTCCACCATCGGGTCCAGTTGTGCGCCGATGGAGGTTGTCTTCTTTGGGTCCGTCGGATGGACTTGAAATTTGACTATTTCATCTGCTGGTTTGAAGGAGGTGGATTTGGAGCGCTTGTCGAGGATTATGTCGTCCCTATCCACCATTGAGCGCAGCGCCGTTAACTCTTCGACCGCAAGGGCCTCAGAGAGTGCCTCAAGGGCCAGGGAGGTTGTTTTCTTTTCAGCACGGAGGGTTATATCCGGATCACTAGCGAGAGTGATAATACCGTTGGGCCCGGGCATTTTGAGTTTCATACACCCATAATGCGGTATGGCTTGAAAGCGTGTGAATACATCTCGCCCCAACAGGGCGTGGTACCCACTGTTGAAAGGGGCCACTTGGAAGGTTATCTCTTCGGACAAATAGTTCTCCGGCGCACCAAATACCACGTCAAGTGTGATTTTTCCCGCGCATCGTGTCTCCTGACCGGGAATAATTCCTTGGAAGGTCATGCTACTTTGCTCGATACAGCCCCTGTCTATTTCCATTTTACTCAGTGTATCCTCGTAGATGAGGTTTAATCCGCTGCCTCCGTCCATGAGCACCTTGGTGAGTCAAAAGTCGTCCACAATTGGATTGAGGACCAAGGCGGCTGGTGCCCGGACTGACCGGGTTTCTGGTTCGTCACTGACATTGAAAGTTATGGTCATGTCATTCCAAGGATTCATTATTGCGACTTGACAGACTTCGGCGAGGTCGCGGAGTGCCCTTTTGCGCCGATTGTTTGAAGTGAAAGTCTTGAAGACCGTCAATACTCCACGGTCGTCGTGTTCAGGGGGAGTTGTCCTGAGGTATTTTTGGTGAGGATATCCTCGCCACTCTTGGCCACTTGCCGGAGTATCTAACATGCTCTAAGGTTGTGGGTAGGTATGGTATCCGGTGTTGTGAGTATTTTGCACGGCCTATCGAACCATCCCTCCAGAACAGTTCCGCGCCCCATAATGGGTTTGGATTTCTTTACTGCTGTGTCGGGCGCCCCATGAGGGTGCATCCTTTTTGTCTGGACAGAAGGTTGAGTGGGAGCTGGTGATTCCCAATGAGCTGCCTGAGTTTTCCAGGTGCTTTCCATTGCGCAGTACTTCTGTACTATGGTTGCCAAGTCGGTGAAGTGTAATACGTGATGGCGGTTGATATCATTGAGGATTCCTTCGTCCGTACAATTACTGTGGAATATTGAGATCGCGTCTTCGTCGCGGCAATCCTTGATCTTGTTCTTGACAAGGAGGAATCTGGCCCAAAAGTGATGGACTATTTCCTAAGACTGTTGCCGTAGGTATGTGAGATCGCATATTCTGGGTGGGTGGGTGGATTTAAGTCCGAATCCTGACCCAATTTGGGATCCAAAGTTTGAGAAATTTTCGAGCTGAATAGTCCGGGCTCCGGGAGATCGACCGATTTTTCAGGTCTACCGTGTGATTCCAAGTTCGAAGGACAAGGCATGTCGTTCCGTGGACAGGTATCCGGCTCTTCGAGCTCGGAGATCCGAACATAGTTCGTCCTCAGTATAGAGGGAGAGTTGTTGTTTTGCTCCTCCACTACCGCTATCTGGTGGGTGATCGATGGATATTTGATTTCTCTCTGATCGGGTTTAATCCCAATCCGACCATAGTCTGTAGCGACCCCCAAGGCGGCAATGCGATCTAGGAGTTTGTTCAAGGACGATAATTCCATTGGATCCATCTCTTTGGAGTATTCGGAGTCAATTCGGAGGTGATTTTTGATGACCTGAGAAGTCATCGTCGGCTCACCGGCCGAACGGACGGTCATGATAAAGCCACCCAACCGGAGGGTTTGGCCTGAGGCCAGGGCTCCATCAGCGGTGATGTTGTTCTTGATCACGAGGCGAGCCATCAACCCTGACTCCGACATCACAGTGGAACTCTAAATGAAAGCACCAATGTCGGTGTCAAAACCGGCGGATCTCGGGTAGGGGGTCCCGAACTGTGCGTCTGAGGTTGATGGTAATAGGAGACAGGGAACATAATGTTTACCCAGGTTCGGGCCCTCTCGATGGAGGTAAAACCCTACATCCTGCTAGATTAATATTGATGAGTATGGGGGTTACAAGAGTTGATCTACCACGAGATCGTAATGGCTAAAATCCTAGAAGTCTAGCCTATCCGATTATCATTGTCCCTATGGACTAAATCTCTCCGGTTTATATAGACACAAGAGGGAACTAGGGTTGTACAAAGTCGGTTACATAGAAAGGAAATAGTACATCCGGCCACCTAGCTTGCCATCTACACAAAGGAGAGTCCTATCCAGACATGGGAAAAAGTCTTCTATCTTGTATCTTCATGGCCCAATAGTACGGCCCATGTCCAACAGGCCGACTGCCCGAGGACCCCTTAGTCCAGGACTCCCTCAATGGTGCCGAGCTTCTCGCCAAGGGTACATCCCATTTCCACGGTCTTGATCGGAACCGGCAACCCATGGATTTGCACCCAAATTCTGAAAGAATCAAGGGGAACATCCATAGGGTGACCGCTGTTGTGGGAGTCCTGGATTAGGGGGTCTCCGGACAGCCGGACTATCTCCATTGGCCGGACTGTTAGACTATGAAGATACAAGATTGAAGACTTCGTCTCGTGTCCGGATGGGACTCTACTTGGCGTGGAAGGCAAGCTAGGCAATACGTATATGGATATCTCCTCTTTTGTAACCGACCTTGTGTAACCCTAACCCTCTCCAGTGTCTATATAAACCGGAGGGTTTTAGTCCGTAGGACAACAATCACAACATACAATCATACCATAGGCTAGCTTTTAGGGTTTAGCCTCTCTGATCTCGTGGTAGATCTACTCTTGTAACACTCATATCATCAATATCAATCAAGCAGGACATAGGGTTTTACCTCCATCAAGAGGGCCCGAACCTGGGTAAAACTTCGTGTCCCTTGTCTCCTGTTACCATCCGGCCTAGACGCACAGTTCGGGACCCCCTACCCGAGATCCGCCGGTTTTGACACCGACATTGGTGCTTTCATTGAGAGTTCCTCTGTGTCATCACCGTTAGGCTTGATGGCTCCTACTATCATCGATAGCGATGCCGTCCAGGGTGAGACCTTTTTCCTCGGACAAATCTTCGTATTTGGCGGCTTTGCACTGCGGGCTAATTCGCTTGGCCATCTGGAGCAGATTGAAAGCTACGCCCCTGGCCATCAGGTCAGATTTGGAAGTTTGAACTACACGGCCGACATCCACGGGGACTTGATCTTCGACGGATTCGAGCCATAGCCGGGTGCGCCGCACTATCTCGATGGGTATGACCTAGCTCTGCCACCGGACGGTACTCCAGAGGCCGCGCCCACACCAGCTCCGACCCTTAGCTCAGAGCCAACTGCGCCAATTGAGGACGGGTGGCTAGACACCGCCTTAGGGGCTGCAGTCTCGACGACGATCGAGCCGAACACCAACATAATCCTCTGCGCAGCCCGTGACTCCAAGGTGCCGGACTCTCTTTCGGACCCCGAACCATCCACGCCCCTGCCATTCGAATCCGAGTGGGCCCCGATCATGGAATTCACCGCTGCGAATATCTTTCAGCACTCGCCCTTCGGCAACATTCTGGATTCACTAAGGTCTCTCTCTTTATCTGGAGAGCCCTGGCCGGATTATGGCCAATAGGACTGGGATGCGGACGACGAAGAAATTCGACGCCCACCCACCACCCATTTTGTAGCCACTGTCGATGATTTAACTGACATGCTCGACTTCGACTCCGAAGACATCGACAGTATGGACGACGATGTAGGAGACGAACATGAACCAGCACCTATAGGGCACTGGAAAGCCACCTCGTCGTATGACATATACATGGTGGATACACCCAATGAAGGCAATGGCGACGAGAGAACGGAGGATGACCCCTCCAAGAAGCAACCCAAGCGCCAACGTCAGCGGCGCCGCTCTAAGTCCCGCCAAAGCAAAAGTGGTGATACCGGCATAGGAGATAATAACACTCCGGATAACGTCGAAGACAACAATAATCCCCTCCAGCAAGATTTAGAGCAGGAGGATGAAGGAGCCAGCTCTCCTGAGAGAGCGGCTGGCGGAGAGGAGGAGGATGACAATTACATTCCCCCCTCCGAAGACGAGGCAAGCCTCGGCGACGATGAATTTGCCGTACCAGACGATCCCGTCGAACAAGAGCACTTCAAGCGCAGGCTTATGGCCACGGCCAATAGCCTGAAGAAAAAGCAACAGCAGCTTCAAGCTGATCAAGATCTGCTAGCTGACAAATGGACTGAAGTCCTTGTGGCCGAGCAATATAAACTCGAGCGTCCCTCCAAGAGCTATCCAAGAGGTTACTTCCCCGACTGGAGGAAGAAGCGTATGAAACGGCTGATTGGCCACCTCGCGGCCACGATAGAGAGGCATTCCGGCCAAAAACTCAGCCTCCACCCCAACGCCATTCAAATAAAAAGGCATGGGGAGATACGCCGGACCTACGAGACATATTGGAGGACAAAGCAAAGCATTCAAGATCGATCTACGGATCACGAGGGCGCACCACTCTACGAGACGATACACGTCATGCCGGATACAGTAAAAGCAAATCCGGCCGGGCCGAACACAGCAGGCAGGACCCATCTGATCTGCGTCGCGATATAGCCCAATATAGAGGTGCCGCACACTCCTTATGCTTCACAGATGAAGTAATGGAACATCAATTCCCATAAGGTTTCAAACCTGTAAACGTTGAATCATACGACGGCACTACAGACCCCGCAGTATGGATTGAGGACTTCCTCCTCCATATCCACATGGCCCGCGGTGATGACTTACATGCCATCAAGTACCTCCCACTAAAACTCAAAGGACCAGCGCGGCATTGGCTTAATAGCTTGCCAGCGGACTCCATTAGCTGTTGGGAAGATCTGGAAGCCGCATTCCTCGACAACTTTCAGGGCACTTATTTGCAACCACCAGACGCCGATGACTTGAGCCACATAATTCAGCAGCCAGAAGAGTCGGCCAGGCAATTCTGGACTCAGTTCCTTACAAAGAAAAATCAAATCGTCGATTGTCCGGACGCGAAGGCCTTAGCGGCTTTCAAGCACAATATCCGAGACGAGTGGCTAGCCCGGCACCTTGGTCAAGAAAAGCCGAAATCTATGGCAGCCCTCACGACGCTCATGACCCGCTTTTGTGCAGGAGAAGACAACTGGTTGGCTCGCAGTAATAACATATCAAAGAACCATGGTACCCCAGATACCAAGGATGGCAATAGCAGGTCACGTCGCAACAAGCATAAGCGCCGCATTAACGGTGAAAGTACTTAGGACACGACAGTCAATGCCGGATTCAAAGGCTCTAAACCCAGTCAGCGGAAAAGCCGTTCAAACAAAGTACGACGGGTCCGTCCAGCTTGGACTGTATACTCGATCGCTCGTGTCAAATACACGGCACCCCAGACAAGCCAGCCAATCACACCAACAGGGATTGTTGGGTGTTCAAGTAGGCCGACAAGTTAATTGCCGAAGACAAGGACAAGGGGCCGCATAGCGATGACGAGGAAGAACCCCGGCAGCCGCACACTGGAGGACAGAAGAGGTTTCCCCCGCAAGTGCGGACGGTGAACATGATATACGCAACCCACATCCCCAAGAGGGAGCGGAAGCGTGCGCTCAGGGTCGTATATGCGTTGGAGCCAGTCGCCCCAAAATTCAACCCTTGGTCCTCCTGTCTGATCACCTTCGATCGCAGGGACCACCCCACTAGTATCCGTCATGGAGGATTCGCCGCACTGGTCCTAGACCCAATCATTGACGGATTTCACCTCACTCGAGTCCTTATGGACGGCGGCAGCAGCCTGAACCTGCTTTATCAGGACACAGTGCGCAAAATGGGTATAGACCCCTCAAGGATAAAACCCACAAAAACGACCTTTAAAGGCGTCATTCCAGGCGTAGAGGCCCACTGCACAGGCTCAATTACACTGGAAGTGGTCTTTGGATCCCCGGATAACTTCCGAAGCAAAGAGTTAATCTTCGATATAGTCCCATTCCGCGGTGGTTATCATGCGCTGCTCGGACGAACCGCATTTGCTAGATTCAATGCGGTACCACATTATGCATACCTCAAGCTCAAGATGCCAGGACCTCGCGGAGTTATTACAGTCAATGGAAACACAGAGCGCTCTCTTCGAACAGAGGAGCACACCGCGAGCCTCGCAGCAGAAGCGCAAAGCAGCCTCTCAAGGCAATCTACCAGTTCGGCGTTTCAAAGCCCGGACACCTTCAAGCGCGCTCGGGGCAATCGGCAAACAGACCGCCTGGCACGATCTGAGCTCGCGTAGCAATACGGTGGCCACCCCAATCCCAGCCCAACGGCGTTGTTCGTGCCGCGCGTACATAATTACGCATTAAAAATACCATGGGCACAGATGGGGAGGGGAGGCACAACTACGGCACGCCCCAAAACGCGGCCTAAACCGCACCAGGGGCTTCCCGTTTGGTTATTTTTCTTTTTCTTTCAGGACATCAATCTCTGGAAACACTGCCCGGCAGCTCTATTGCCGAACACATGATACAGCAACCAAGGAGGTCGACAACTACGGAATTCCAAGGTGGATATAATTCCTCAGCTTGCCCTTGGAAGGGACATAGTCCTACTCTTTTGCTTATTATACCATCTGTATCACTCTGCTTTAATGCAATTTTTTCAATATACAATACATGACATTACGACTATTATCACATTTTTGTTATATATATACATATCTATGTGTTCATTAATAACGCCTAACAACCGTACACTTTGGTACGGCCAATGCACCAGGGGCTTACGTACCCACAATATGGTGTGAAAAGTCCAAACACTTCCACAAGTGCGGCACCCCGAACTTATAGCATTATATGCATCAGCTCCGAATCATGTCTTTGGTCAAATGTTGGGTTTGCCCGGCTCCTATGTTTTGGTACCTTACGTTCCGCTCTATCGGCTAAGGTAGCGCTAGGAGAACTACTACGATTGTGCCCCGGTTCTGCCGGGTCGAGCACCTCAGTAGAGAAAGCTAAAACTGACTGTCATGATAAGGCGAGAGACTGGTCGCTGTTCGGCGAGGTTTTTCGAGTCCCTAAAGACTTATGCCGCTTAGGGTGAGGGGCCGGCTCCGTCCGGCTTATAGGCGTGTATCGCGCCCCGAATTCGGTCTTCCGAACACCAGGGGCTTCGCCAAAATTTAAAATTATAGAATTATATGGCTAAGTGAGAGTGATAAAGCATTATTAGTCCGGTTGCCTTGTTCGTTGTGCTGAGCACCTCCCTCGAAGGACCCAATCATGGGAACAAGAGTGCTCAGGTTTATCCCGAACACCCCAGCACTCGTGGTATGGGGGCAGAAGCTGAGGACTAGTCATCTCTCAGATTGGATAAACAGCCAAACAGAAGGTAATATTTTAAATCCACACAAGCGTTGCATAGCGCATATGAAACAAGTTTTCATCACACAGGATACAAAACGAGCAAGTCTCATTCAAATATTACATTTTGCGAACACTCATCCGCGATAAGACGGGCGCCCGGCAGAACACCCTCGTAGTACATCTCGGGGTGGCGGTGCTCCTTGCCCTTCGGCGGCCCCTCCTTGATAAGCTTCACGGCGTCCAACTTGACCCACTGAGTTTTCACACGGGTGAAGGCCCGACGTGCACCTTCAATGCAGACGGATTGCTTGACGACCTCCAGCCATGGGCAGGCATCCACAAGCCGCCTCACCAGGCCGAAGAAGCTGTTCGGAAGGGCATCGCCAGGCCATAACCGGACTATGAACCCCTTCATGGCTTGATCGGCCGCCTTATGTAGCTCGGCCATCTGCTTCAGCTGGTCGCTCAATGGCACCGGATGTTCGGCCTCAGCATACTGAGACCAGAACAGCTTCTCCGTCGAGCTCCCGTCCCCGGCCCAGTAGAATTGTGCGGCATCGGACACACTGCGGGGCAAATCTGTGAATGCTCCTAAAGAGCTCCGGATTCGGGTAAGTAATCGGTAATTCACTGTTGCATGCTTGCTTTGCATATAGAAAGCCTTACCCACCGCTATCTTCTTCATCGCGTCGATCTCCTGAAGGGCCTTCTGGGCCTTGGCCTTGGCACTCTTCGTGCTCTCACGGGCCACGGCAAGCTTAGACTCTCTCGTCTTCAAGTCAAGCTCCAACGCCTCGTTCTTTGTCACGAGAGCCTGGAGCTCTTGCTGCACCTCGCCCACCCGGGCCTCGTGCCTCTCTCGCTCGATGCGCTCCTGGGCCGCCTTTTCTTCGGCCTGGGACAGCGCTTGCTTCAGGGTCGCCACCTCGGTCGTGGCCCCTAGCGAACATACAATGATCCTGTCATTTAGCAATTGCGTCCTTCTTCTCATCTACAGATGGGGTATTACTTACCCTTGTTCTCCTCGAGCTGCCTCTTAGAAAGACCGAGCTCTTTCTGGGACCCCTTGAGGGCCTCCTTCAGTACGGCGACCTCCGCAGTCAGTGCGGCGGACGCCAGCAGCGAAGCCTGCATATGCATATTGACATACTTATATTAGACTCCTGCGATACTATTTGATCCTCTGCTCGGCTTTTCTTTGTGAACACCGAACAAAGCATCAGGGGCTACTGTCTATGCGGTAATATTTCTACTACATTTTAAAACACTTACCTCAAAGCCTGTTAGAAGGCTAGTACAGGCTTCAGTCAATCCGCTCTTGGCGGACTGAACCTTCTGGATCACCGCACTCATGATAGTGCGGTGCTCCTCCTCGATGGAAGCGCTGTGAAGCGCTTCCAACATAGTGTTCGGCGCCTCTGGATGGACAGAGGTCACCGGCACAGGCGTCTCACCCTCCTTAGAAGGGGACCGCCTGCCCGAGCTCGGATCCGTTGGAGGGTCCGGCGCGGTGTTCGGCTGAGGGCCGAACTCGGAGCTTTCGGGGACCCCGTCCCCTCGGCTCCCGGAGTCCGGAAGGTCGCCTTGAGGCGCCTCTGGGACTGTCCCCCTCGATCCAGTGCCTCTTGAGACAACACCTCGGTGTCGTCGGCCGAATAAGGGGAGGTGGCGGTCGGGACATGATCGCTATCCATGTCTGACGAGCCCAGGGAGCCGTCCGAGGATACCTCGATATTGGCTCGGGGCGGCCTGTACAATTGAGTTCGGCGAAAGCAATGCGACAAAGGAATCCTATGGGTTACTTCGGTATCCGAACACTTACGATCTCCCCTGGGGCTTGCCCCTGGGCAACCACTCGTCTTCACTTTCGACGGCGGCGGTGGAGCTGTCCGAAAGGAGCGTCCTTCCCTTCTTGGACCCTTCGGCCTCCCCAGTTGGGGCGGCATTCCTTTTCTTGTCTCCCCAAGTCGGTGGGGGAGCCTCTTTGTCCTCTTCCTCGTCTTCGGGGGAAGAGTGCGGCGCAGAGTCATCGAACGGTGAGTCCGACGACGCCTGGCGTCGGGAACTCTTTCTAGCTCCCTTGGCCTTCTTGGTCTTCTCCAGCACCTTATAATGGGCCGGAGTCAGCATCTTCGTCAGAAGAGCGTCTGCAGGGCCTTCGAGCAAGGGAGCTGGACAGTCGATCTGTCCGGCCATCTTCTGCCAGTCCTGTCAAAGTTACGGGAGTTTAGATCCCGCAGAGAGCCAATCCATATATATAACAAATATCCTGTAAGAGGTAAAACAACTTACCGCACTGGCGTGGCGCTTCGCGCTGAATCCGCGATCCTCAGTAATGGGGGGAGGAACCGCGGCGCCCTTGAACAGCACCCTCCAGGCATCTTCATGAGTCGTGTCGAAGAGCCTGTTCAGAGTTCAGTGCTGCGCCGGATTAAACTCCCACAAGGTAAACTCCCGTTGTTGGCACGGGAGTATCCGGCGAACGAGCATAACCTGGACTATGTTGACAAGCTTGAGCTTCTTATCCACCATGTTCTGAATACATGACTGGAGTCCGGTCAGCTCTTTTGAATTACCCCAGGACAGGCCCTTCTCTTTCCAGGAGGTGAGCTGCATGGGGATGCCATATCGGAACTCGAGGGCCGCTACCCAGGCGGGGTCGCGCGGCTCAGTGATATATAACCACCCCGATTGCCACCCCTTTATGGTGTCCACGAAGGTGCCCTCGAGCCATGTGATGTTGGTCATCTTGCCCACCATGGCGCCTCCGCACTCCGCCTGGCTGCCGCTCACTACCTTCGGCTTGACATTGAAGGTCTTCAGCCATAAGCCGAAGTGGGGCTTGATGTGGAGGAAGGCCTCGCACACGACGATAAACGCTGAGATGTTGAGGATGAAGTTTGGGGCCAGATCATGGAAATCCAGGCCATAGTAAAACATGAGCCCCCGGACGAAGGGATGGAGAGGGAATCCTAGTCCGCGGAGGAAATGGGTGAGGAATACCACCCTCTCATGGGGCTCGGGGTGGGGATGAGCTGTCCCTCATCTGGGAGCCGGTGCGCGATGTCGTCGTGCAGGTATCCGGCTCTCCTCAGTTTCTTGATGTCTCCCTCCGTGACAGAGGAGACCATCCACTTGCCTCCCGCTCCGGACATGGTTGGAGAAGGTTGAGATGGAAGTGAGAGCTTGGGCGCTAGAGCTCGAGTGTGCGGGAGCGGATGAGCAGAGGAGGAAGAAGGCGTGGATAGAAAGGTGAATCCTTATCCCTTTTTATGGGCAGACAAAATTGAGCGTCCCCACTTGCCTGGTAAGACTCGCTTATCCCCCAAGCGCCGCAATTGATGGCGCGGTTGGGTTACCCACGCCCGTATTGATGAGAATCCCGTAATAAGGGGACACGATCTCTTCTTTGACAAGACGTGTCGAAAAACTGCCTCGCGTTATGTGCGGGGCTGGTTAAATGAAACGGTTCGAATAATCACCGGGCCATGACATGACGTCATGTTACCAAAACAAGCTAGCAGGATTAGATCTGTGAAGACATTATTCTCTCTATGGTGAAATGTGGAACTTATTTCGCAGGGTCGGACACTATCCTTGTATTCAAATTCTGCTGTGATGTATTCAGAGAAGGAACCCGCCTTGCAATGCCGAAGACAACTGCGTGCCGGACTCATCGTCATTGAAGCCTAGTTCAGGGGCTACTGTGGGAGTCCTGGATTAGGGGGTCTCCGGACAGCCGGACTATCTCCATTGGTCGGACTGTTAGACTATGAAGATACAAGATTGAAGACTTCGTCTCATGTCCGGATGGGACTCTACTTGGCGTGGAAGGCAAGCTAGGCAATATGTATACGGATATCTCCTCTTTTGTAACTGACCTTGTGTAACCCTAACCCTCTCCGGTGTCTATATAAACCGGAGGGTTTTAGTCCGTAGGACAACAATCACAACATACAATCATACCATAGGCTAGCTTCTAGGTTTTAGCCTCTCTGATCTCGTGGTAGATCTACTCTTGTAACACCCATATCATCAATATCAATCAAGCAGGACGTAGGGTTTTACCTCCATCAAGAGGGTCCGAACCTGGGTAAAACTTCGTGTCCCTTGTCTCCCGTTACCATCCGGCTTAGACGCACAGTTCGGGACCCCCTACCCGAGATCCGCCGGTTTTGACACCGACAGCTGCCATCAAATGCCGCAAGCAGGACTGCGTCATTCCTGTAGTGCCACGGTCCAGCCTGCAGCACATGATGCCGGTCACCTTCCTCCGAAAAGGTGACGACGAAATGCCTATCTTCACTTTTGACTCGCTGGGCCACCGCCTTACCGTGGAGTCTCCATGGCCCTTTCAGCTCGTTGACAACGGCCTGGGGGTCGGCCGGGTATGGCGAGAGTACCCGACCCACCACCAGCTTGTCTGCCACCGCCCGCAAGGCCGCCTCCATGTCGATGATGATCGGCTTGTCGTTGAACATTGTTGGAGAGCACAACTTGGTCTTGTTGTTCCTACGGAGGATAGGGGCGATGTAATCGTGCAGCGAATCCAATGGAGGCATTCAGCAAAGCCAGAATCAGGCCGGTTGCCCCCCCCCCATGGCACCCTTCCCTTTCATTTGCAGAGACGAGTTAGTGGCAGCCATCGGGACGTTGCTCACCACGCCCTGTGAGGGAGGCGCCACCATCCGCAGCCCATCCAGACCACTAATATCCTCGGACGCAACAGCCTTCTCCTCTTGATTCTTGCCAGCCTGAGCCGCAGGGTAGTACTGGCTTGACATGCTTCCCTGAAAAGAACGGATAGCAGAGCAACTAGAAGCAGTGGCTGAAGTTTGAGGCCCACAATCATGCTCTGCACCCATGAAATAGTCCTCCCCCTCCTCAAATTTCGTCACAAAATCAAACCTGATAACTCTTGGCTTTAATTTCACACAAGAAATGGAACTATCACCAAATTCCCCATTCACCAGGAGGTTGAACGCACTAGAAACTGCCTCCTTCTCTCCCCAATTACTCACCAGATCAGCCACAGGCGTAGATTCCGGCACCATCAAATCCTCAACGACCATCGCAATCGTCGTTGTAGCTTTCCCTTCCTTCAATTGAGGATCCCCAAGATCTGAATTGAAGAAGCCTTGCATCCTCTCCCGAAGGCGCCGAACGCAGCCCTCTGGATCTCGCGCTCTCTGAATGATCTCCCTTCCCCGCCTCTTGAAGATGCTCCACTCGTCGCCGAAGTGGCCATCCAGCCTCCTCGCGCTGAAGGTATTTTGGGGATCCTTGAGATGATGTATTAGTTCACAATGGGCTCAGACTATGGATTTTTCTTCTTTCACTGTCGTAAAAAGGTCCATTTTATGAGTGACATATCCACAAATTCTCAATAGATAAGACAGTTTGTGCAAAACCATGAATTCTGTTTGTTGGCCCTCTTCATAAATAATTTTACACGAGTTTTTTTAACTTGTGGGATATATGCCTGGTTTGTTGTTTTGAAATACCAAAATTATACGTTTCGATGGCATTGCTCCACACGTAAGCTTTGTAGGGACAGAAAATAAAGCTCTTTGTCATCCACATGATGATCTCAATTCATTTTAGTATAGGAAATTTGTTGATGTGTTGAGTAAATTAGCAATTTTTGATTAATCTAATTCAGAAATAAATCATAAACATGGCGTTGACAATATTAATCTCATGTTGATATCTAACCATGCGAGCTCATACTATGCAAATAGCACATTCATCTAGCGCAAGCAGCAAGCAAGGTGAAATCAGTAATGAACAGGAGAGGAATAAAACAAATTATACCCTCTAGTTAGGGATGGCACCCGCAGGGTTTGGGTACGGGTGGAGCCAACCCATACCCTTACCCATCACCCATACTCATACCCATTGACGGGTACAATTTTTTCCATACCCGTCATCCGTCGGGGTAAATGGGCACCCACGGGTAAAATTACCCAGATTGCAACACATCAATTTGAGCATTACATAGTCATAAACAACAACTTATAACAATAATTTATAAACAACACATCATGATATCAACGCACATGGGCTAGCTATTGTGGTGCAGTGGCCTAACATGTGATGTGATCTGATCTGGGTTGCGGCTAGGGTTGTCGACGCCTCCAATATATATGCATGGTCGGGTAGGGAGAGGTTGGTTGGACTGAGAATGACTCATAATTAAGGGTTAATTAATTATCTATTCTTGACCGACAAAAATTAAAGCGCACACATGACATAGGTCCGAGATCAACTCAGCTTGATCATGAAACACGATGCGTGTGCGGGCGAGGCATGGTGAGGCGGGCGGTGGAGGACGAGCATGCGGGAACCACTCCTCTTCTCAAGCTTCAATAGCATGTGGAAGAGAAACCCATTATAAAGGGGTTTGAAATCTCATTCAGTTGTGAGGTGGCACTAAACTTTCCACCACCTTGTCATGACACATACATGGGCCCACCCTATATTTCAACAATCCCCCACCAGATCTCGAAGGCCCATACTGTTGTCTTCTGTTCCAAACACTGTTTTGATATACCGGTATTTTCAGTGAAGAGCAGTCAAGTTGAACATCCACCTAGTGCAAAGAGCTACACTTCTTCACAACTGAACAATGGACTATGCCTTGAATTGTCAGTTTGGTGTAAAGAAGTTTCGCCAATTTTCTTACAGGTACTAGGCTGTCAAAGTTTAACCCCTCAGGTGGCGCATATTAGTCACACTCCTATTCATGAGCTTATTAGAGATCACCTTATCTCGTAGAATGTGACCAGGAGTCGAGCTCATATAGGTGTGTTCTTGCAAAGATTGCTCTGTGGATAATATCTTTCTTATACAAGCCTCAAAACACATTAAGACAAAAGTCAACCTGCCATACATTTTTTGAGAGTATTGCATCTTCAACGAAGTGGGTTATTACATTACTCTCCTCAGTTACAACTAGCTTGTTTTCCCAGGTCCTATTTCGCGGGATCCCCGGTCACATAGGTTAGGTAACGACCATAGTAATTCATGTGAGTCTCATACCCATCTCCCTCGATGCATTCTCTATCACAACATGTGATAGTTCTTTAGTGAAGGGATCTACCATATTCTTAGTCGACTCGATATAATCCAACGTTATCACTTCGGAGTCTCTTGCATGTCTGACATATTTAATTCTCCTTCTTATTTGTAGACTGCACGTTGTTCTTTGAACTCTTTTCCTTGGCAATAATTGTTTGATTTCCACGGTTCATAAGGATAACCAGAACATGCTTTCAACCACTGGCAAGTCCATTAAAATCTCTCAAAGCCATTCTGCTTCGACATATGGTATGTATAATCCTGTGAGTTCTGCTTCCATTGTCGATTTCGTTAAGATAGTCTACTTGCAAGACTTCCATGAAACAACGCCACCTCTAAGTGTGAACACATATCTACTTGTGGCCTTCATCTTATCAACATCAGAGATCCAATTCAGATCACTATACCCTTCAAGTACCGATGGGTATTTGGTATAGTGAAGTCCATGGCCCACAATACCTTTCAAATGGCACATAACTCTTTCAACAACGTGTCAATGTACACATTATGGATTAGTGACAAACCAGCTCAGTTTGCTTACATCAAACGCGATGTGAGGCCTTGTAGTGCAAGCTAGGTACATGATTGAACCAATAATTTGAGAGTATCTCAATTAATATTTAGCAGTGCCTTCAAACTTTTGAATCTTCACACTAGGATCATCTGGTGTTGGAGAAGTTTTGTTGTTTTAATATCTAAAACGACTAAAAATCTTCTCAACATAATGGGATTGCGAATTGTAGTCCCACCCTCATTATCTCTCAATAGCTTAACGTGCAAGATAACATCAGCCACACTAGGATCTTTCATCTCAAAGTTCTAAGATAAAAAAGACTTAACCCCCTCAATGGCTTTGAGGTTGGTTCCAAATATCAGTATGTCATCAGCATACAAGCATAGTATAACTGCTTCGCCCCTACCATGGAAATAGTATACGCATTTGTCAGCTTCATTAACAATAAAGCCAACAGATGTCAAAGTTTTATCAAACTTCTCATGCCATTGCTTAGGTGCTTCTTTTAGGCCATATAAATATTTCAATAACTTATGAACCTTTCCTTCTTGATCATCTATTACAAAGCCATCTAGTTGTTGCATATAGGTTTCGTCATCTAGCTCTCCGTTTAGGAAAGTTGTCCTAGTGTCCATTTGATGGACGAGAAGACCATGTGAGGCCGCCAACGAGAGTAATACTCAAATGATGAATAGTATGGTCACATATTAGTCTTGAAGAAATCGTATTCTTCTTTCTGGGTATAGCCCTTAGCCACAAGTCTAGCCTTGTACTTTTCGGTCGTGCCATTAGGCCCAAGCTTTGTTTTGGACACCCACTTGCATCCCAATGGTTTGTAACCATAGGATGTTCAATGGTTTCCCATGTCTCATTAGCCATGATGGAATCCATATTGCTACGGGCCCCATCCTTCTAGTAGTCAGCATCTAGAGATGCATAAGCTTCTGAAATAGAAGTGAGAGTGTCATCCATAAGGTACACAAGGAATCATGACCAAAGTACTTTGCAGTCCTCTGTCTCTTTCCCCTACTAAGAGCTTCCTCGTCATCCTCCACGGGATTTTCGTTATGTGTTTGTTCATAATATTCCATAGGAATGGCAAGCTTAAGAGTCTCCTTAGATTAATGTCTAGAAGTCTTTTGCATATCTCTCATAGACAAAATATCCTCAATGAATGTAGAATCTTTAGACTCTATAATTGTAGCGACATTCACACGAGGCACCTCAGATTTCACTACTAGAAATCTAGCAAACACTATTATTTGCGTAACCCAAATTAACACAACCCATGATCTTTGTTCCATTACGCTTCTTGGGGATCGACACATTGATTTTTGCCAAACAACCCCAAGTATGTAAGTAAGAGAATGCAGTTCTTATCTTCTCCTATTGCTCATAGGGAGTGATCTCATTGTCTTTTGTGGTAACTTTATTCGGGACATGACATGATATCAGTATAGCCTCCCCCACCATGCCTTGGATAAACCCGATGTATCTAACATGGCATTAACCAAACCTGTTAGAGTACGATTTTTTCATCTGGTAACCCCGTTTGACTAGGGTGAATAGGGAGGCGTCCTCTCATGAATAATACCATATCTGCATAAAAAGAATCATTCGAGAAATACTCTCCACCACTATCTAATTGGGCTTGTTTAATTTTATTTTCAAGTTGATTCTCACCTTCTTCCCTTCTAGATTTTAAAGTAGTGTAGATCCTCATCTTTAGTGTTTAAGAGATATACATAGTAGTACCTAGTGGAATCATCTATCAACATCATGAAGTATGTCTTTCCACCTTTAGTCAACACACCATTCATCTCACAAAGATTGGAACATATCAGTTATAATGGTGCCAAGTGTCTCTCCTTTGCGGCCTTATGGGTCTTGCGAGCTTGCTTTGCTTGCACACACATTATGCCACTTAAAATCTTTGGCTAAAGTGAAACCCGGGATTAAAAAAACTTAGCTAGCCGCGTCATACAACTGAAATTAATGTGACAAAGACGTGAATGCCAAACTTCATATTCATGAACACTCAAATGAATATGGTTCACGACTTTATTACGAAAACCCACGAGGGAAAGGCAAAAAAAACCTCCGCATTCATAAATGTTTTCCAGCAAATGGTCCATATTTCAAAATAACTACTTTATCACACTCGAAGACCAACTTAAACCCTTCATTACACAGAAGAGAGACACTAACGAGATTCTTCTCGATGGCGGGGACATGTTGCACGTTCTTCAGGTATACGATCTTTCCCTGAAGCAACAACACCATGAATAGAAGCACTCACACTATTACCCATCAATACGGACCAGACTCACGTGGCCTCGTAAGAAGAGAAGAAGGAAATATCAGCTAACACACACATGACTAGTTGCACATGTATCGACCTACCAATCTATGGACTGACAAACTGACAGTATAGTAAATGGATTATCGTACCCATGTGCCCCATTATCATTGTTGTTCATAACCATGTCGAGTGACTTGGACTCTTTTCCTGACTTCTTGTACTTGTTCGGGAACTTGTTGGCCCAATGTTCCTCCGAACCACAAGTAAAACAACCATCTTTATTATTGCCCTTCTTGAAGGTCTTCTTACCCTTCTTATTGAAGTCGGTATTCCATTGGATCCTGTTCTTTCCCTTGAACCCGTGGAAGTTCTTCTGTACAATATTGGCGACACAAGTTCCCTTTACCCTCTTACTGAGTGAGTCCCTTGCTCTAGAGTTCTGCTCAACACTCATATGACCGATGACATCCTCTACTGAGAATTCGCATCTCTAATGTTTCAGACTGGTAGCAAAGCTCCTCCAGGAAGGAGGCAACTTAGCAATTATGCAACCTGTGACAAACTTGCCCTACAAATCACACTTAAGAAGCTTAAGCTCCTTAATAATGCACTATATCTCATGAGCCTGGTCCAATATAGAGCGGTCCTCAACCATTCTGTAATCATGGAATTGCTCCATGGCATACATCTCGCTTCCATCACCGGTTGTGTCGAATTTTGCTTCGAGCGCATCCCACAAGTCCTTGGCAACCCGCATAGGTAAATGTGTCAACTAGTTTGTGTCTGATCACATTCAAAACAGCTCAAACAAAGACAATAGTGGCTTTCTTGAACGCCTTCTCCTATACATGAGTAATTGTTCCTTCAGGAGTACCACTAACAACCCAGAACACGTTCATCACCATGTGCCACAAAGTAGTTTTGGTCTGCCAACACTTCAAGTATACCCCCGTAAACGGGGTCAGTTTCAGTGCAGCAGCAAAGCCATGAATCAAAAATTGCCTACAAATATTAGGTTTTTGGAATGTTGAGTAAATTAGCAATTTTCTAATTAATCTAATTCAAAGTAAATCATAAACATGGTGTTGATAGTATTAATCTTGTATCGATAACTCACCATGCAAGCTCGTACTATGCAAATAACAGATTTATCTACGCAAACAACAAGCAAGGCGAAAACATTAATGAACAGGAAAGGGATAAACAAGTTATACCCTTCAGTTGTCCAGTTCAAAGTCGCATCGGTGACCTTG
Organism: Triticum aestivum; assembly: GCF_018294505.1. Lineage (NCBI taxonomy): Eukaryota > Viridiplantae > Streptophyta > Magnoliopsida > Poales > Poaceae > Triticum > Triticum aestivum. The sequence continues at coordinate 321,054,710 of NC_057806.1, read as the reverse complement.
ATGACCTTCTTCTCAACAACAATAGTGTTCCTGTCGGCTTAGACATGAACATGATGAAGGTGATGGGGATGTAGTTGAAGTAGCATACGAAGATGAACAACGACAAGAGTAGTCGCGTCGGAGACGCTCCTAGAAAACCTAATCACCCTTCTCTCGGTGCAGGATCGCAAAGGGAGGGGTTCCCGCGGCCTGCTCTCCCCGTACAATGGTGCACTCGGTAGATGGGATGGGTCGTCTAAGGCAGCAACAGTGAGCGTAACGGCGGTAGGATGTGTGCGCTAGGAGGCAGATGTGACCTGATTTGGTGCATCTAGGGTTGCCGATGCCTCCAATATATATGCGCGATCAGGTAGGATAACATGGACTAGAACCACGTCTGAGTTGGGAACAACTCATGAACCGATGTCTCCGATTCGTGGCATGTCCATTAGTGACTTATAGTTAATGGCCAATTAATTATCCATTCTTGACCGACAAAAATTAAGTGCACGCATGACATAGGTGTGAGCTCGCGCTTGATCACGAAACACAACACGTTGGGGTGAGGCATTGTGGGCGGCGGCGGCGGAGGAGCGTGTGGGAACCACTCGTCTTCTCAACCTCCAATAGCATGTGGGAGAGAAGCCTTATAAAAGGGTCTCGACTCTCCTCTACTTGTGAGGTGTGAGTAAACTTCCCACCACCTTGTCATGACACCCACATGGGACCTTAGAGATTTTCTAAAGTTGTTTGATGGGCCTAAAGATCACCTTATATTTCAATAAGGTGTATGGAATATGTTCTCTTTCATGTCTTCCCAGATATCACTACATAGTTGTCGCGCCATGATGTCAGAAATCACTTAACTCCATGTCTTAAACATAAGATGGGGATTAGGAAAACTATGTATTTTCCAAGATATATGCAAGAAAGTATTTCATCTTTGAAGTCCTTCATTACCACCTCCATTTGTACACTTATATGTAGAGTATGTGTTTTTTTAGCACTCGCTTAATTTTGTATCTTCAACAGAAGATTTAGGAAAACTACATATCATGCGAAGTTGGAATAGAAAAGAATATACTCTAAAGTTTTTCGAAATACATAAAGCTTGCTTTATCTTTCATTAATAGAAGGAATTAGAGTGGGTAAAAAGTTGGGTACAACACATGACATGGACGAAAGGAGGTGCGAACAAGGTGCCTGGAGCAGAGGAATAAGGGATGCTCGGCCCAGAATAGAGGATACACACGGCAAACCCCACCAAGACCCAACAAGAGAGGTAGACCGAACAAGTAGTGTATTCAACATCGCTAGAGTCATCACCGGAGACACCGCAAAGCGAACAAGATAGCACCTCCCTGAAGGAGAACGACGTTGTGACATCGTTGCCATCCGATCCGAAGAACCAGACCTAGGGTTACCCCTGAGCTTGGAGAGGGGGCATAGATGAAGGCCATGGCAACACCTTCAAGAAGGGAAAACGAGACCCCGTGAGTGACGCCACTGCCAGCACCGGCAAAGCGAGTAAGGATTTCTCCTTGGCCTGAGTTTAAGCAATCCCATAATCGCTGAATTAGGACTCTAGGACGAGGAAGCCACCGCTAGTAAAAACTGCTACAACAAGAAGGGGGTTGGTGGGGCTGCACCTGCCGCTGTAGGGTGGCACTGGGCGCCATTGGACACATGAGCATTGGATCTGGCTCAAGGCGATGTGTGGAGGTATAGAGGGTCGGGGAGACGACGAGGCAGAGAAAAACTGACGCAGGGGAATCATCGGCAACCGGCGATACCGACAAGCTAGGAACTGGAGGGACGCAGATCTAAGCTATCGGGGTTGTAGTCGAGGACATCGACGAACAGAGTAAGCTGGAAGAGACGCAGGTACTTCTTCATTTGGGTCGTTGCCGCGGCGACAGAGACACTGTCAAGCCACGGACATAAAAAAATGTAGGTCTGAGGTCGGCGGGGCCAAGGCAGTGCCAACAAACCCACTGCAGGGTGTCACTCGCCCACCACGCTGCTAGGTCGGCGCGTCGCCAAAGGCAACCGCCGCCAGGGATACAACCGCCATAACCTCAACATGCCACTACGTCGGAGTCATGACTGCATCACGAGGGAGGGAGGAGCGCCGCCGAAGACAAGGATCGGCCACACAAAGCCCGCCCACAACCAGACGCAGCAGCACACCCGCCCAGGCCAACAGTGACGCTAGCAGCAAGGTCGGGTTCTGCTGCCGGGGCCAGAGGCGCAGGGGAGGAGCGCCCAGGATGCCTCCAGGGCCTGCTGCTAGACGCCCGCCGGACTGGCAGGGGCATCAGCCGGAGAGGGTGGGGGAGCGGGAGGAGGGGAGGCCTTACGACAGTGGCAAGGGTTTCCGCCGTGTCGCCCGAGAAGAGAACGCGGGGAGGGGAGGAGGAGGGTTGGAAATCCTGCCTTTGAGTCCAAAAAAGTAAGTGTGAAATCCAGCACCAGGTCTTTAGATGAAGTTTCAATACAAACCATTCTTGAGAATTAAACAATCCAAGCAAATTTGTCTTAATAAGAGAATTAAATTCCTAAGAGTTTCTGCAAAAATCCTCTGGACGAAAGAGGAGCCATGGCTTCCTCGTCATGCAATGCAACACATATAGTATGTGTTTGTCTTTTCCATTCAACCTCTCAGGTTTGAGGGAAAATACATGTATCAGTGCATTTTGCTTTCTTATTAAAACTTCGACTCATTTAATCCCTGGCTCCACCACTACGATAAGACGGTGGGCGTTGCCTATTTGGGCATGCAACGCAACGCATCCATGTGATGTGCATGCACCCACGCATGCATCTGCACGTCTCAGCACACGGGTGTAGCACCCTCAGAAAAAAGCACACGGGTGTAGCTTAGTGGCAGCGCTCCAGTCTGTGCTGTCCAGCCAAGTGGCAATTCGCCAGACTCTCTCTCTCTCTCCCCATCATGTTTTGGCTGTGATACTGCAGAGATGCATGTGACGGGAAAAAGAGATACAGCAGCGGCAGGAAGATCTTCTACCTTGGAATTAACAAAAAGCTTACCACTGCGACGCGCCACGTTCACGAAAAGGCTGCTGCATGCATACATCTGCGTTGACACGCTGCAAAGAAAAATAAATGAAATCCAACAGTCAGCGTGTGGCGAGCATTCTAGAGGACTGGGCTAATATATGCACCGACGTGTTCAGTTGTGTCCATGGACAGAAGCCGACTACCTTCTGTATGTCCTGGCGCTCCAACCATATTCTTCATTCTTTTTAATACGCGCGAGTATTAAAGAAGGACGTGGGTAAAGAGCCCCTCCACGTTGTGCGTGGAACGCTGCCGCCGCCGTCCCCTTTTGAAAAAAGAATCTAGGATTCCTTCGCCTCTCGCCGACGCTGCCGGTCTGCCTCGTCTCTGATGGTTCTATAGCCATAGAGGCGTGGTGAACCCCGACTCTTGCCGACGGGAGGGATTTTGCTTTGTTTCTTGGTGTTTTCATGGGGTCGTTTGGGGCTTGTGTCCTATTTAGAAAGATGAGACGATGGCGACTCTCTGAAGATGAAATATGGTTTTTCCTGCCCCCTCCTCCCCATCTCCGATCCGGTGATGTATCTAGCGTCATCGGAGGGTGTGTGGAGGCAACGGTGGAGCCAGGGGGGCCAGCAGGGGCCACGGCTCCCCCAACATCCAGAATATTTTTGAAGACCCCAGCTTAGCTATGTATAGAACTATGTGGCCTCTCCTGTTTCTCTCTCCCAAACAACATTTTAGTGAAATAGAGTAGATGCATGCTCACAGAAGATCCTACTAAGTAGTGAAAAGTGAATGCTTTTTTGACTTTTGCTCCCATTGCTTCAGCGTGCGATGCCCTTGCTTATTTTTCATTCATGCGGCCTCTCTGTCTTCCTGTTTTGCGCTTATGTATGATGATTACAGGGGCAAATTATAGAAGGACAAGGCAAAATTTGATGTTGAAATTTATAAGTACCTCCTGATTACTTTGTTCCAAAATAAATAAATAAGTTTAGACTGACATGTTATCAACTTAGAACCTTAAAATATCAATCGGCTAATTAAAAAGTCTATGCAGTCTGACTGATAATTATTCGTTCATCGATCATCACCATTTAATTGTACATATGTTTATGTTATCAAAAAATTAGTAATAATGCTACATATTTTAGTATACCCATGGCCGTTCCTATATATTTTTTACGAAAAAAATCAAACATATTCCGTCTACCATGTTGTATTTTGAAAGAGTTTAGTTCAATGTTCAGAGAACTGGGTGAGGCTAGGCATGCAAGGAGCGAGTTAGCCCACCTAGCCTCGAGTCCTGAATGACCAGTGGTGCTTTGAGATTTTTTCTATAAAAATATGCCTTCAAAAGTTAGTTGCGGATGGTCTCATTTTTTTAGTTTAATGTTCGGCCCCCTACATATAATTCCTGGCTCCGCCGTTGTGTGGAGGTGTGTCTCCGACGGATCTTGCATGATTCGGTCGATGCTAGTCTTTGGTGGATCCGTTTGGATCAGTCGTCTTCGTTCGTGTGTCTATAAGTTGGATTCTTTCGATTTATACTTCACTCCATCAGCGACGGTTGATGTTCTGGTGCGCTGGTCCTATGGGGCCTTAACACGACGACTTTCTGACTTTCTACTACAACAAGTTTGGCCCGCCTCCGGTGAGGGAGGGGTGATGACGGTGGCGCGCCTTCGGCTTGCTCCAGTGCTTGTAGTCGTCGCTAGTTGGTCTACGAACACATATGGTTTTTTTTGTGTTCTTTGTACTTTCATGCTATGACAAATAGATCGGAAGTTTTCTCGCAAAAAAAGAGCCCATCCACATTAATGTTATATATTACATGAAACCAACTCCACCCACACTACACTTCACCTAAGAGTCTAACTCCTCTTGCTATCCCACATTGTCAATGCCCTAGGAAGGTGTTCACCTCTCCTTTAAGGATCCCAGCTTGCTTCCACATTCTTCCTTCACCCTTGATCCTAGTAATTACATGGTTCTTTGACCGGGTTGCCCTATCAAACACAATAGCATTACGTTGTTTCCATAGCTTAGTCTTCTGATCCACTAATAAGATTCCACGCTCGAGATGATGTGATCTGAACGAAAAGAGATGGACTAGCTCGAGACCTTGGCTTCAAACAATCGATTGAATCTGGATTCATTTGCTTATCCTTCCTAGCTATAGTCTCTCTTATGCCTTCGGCAGTAAAAGTGAAAGATTTCTGTATCAGCAGTTTGTTTCCCCGGAAAAAAACAAATAGGCTCGGGCAATTATCAGCTTAGGGACAGCAAGCGGATAGTAGATCTGGCTCCATCCCTTGAATCCGCTGTAACTGATAGAATCTTGTACGAGAGACCCGCAAATAAATAAGCCCGCTTAAAACGCTTTTTAAGTAGAAGTACATGGCAGGCATCTGCCGGAACTAGAGTAAGCACTTTTCAATCAATTATGAGAGGCATTCGCTTCTCTGACCTTTAATAAGCGAATCAACGAGCCTAGTAGGGGAAATACCTTCCTCAGGAATGTCATCAAAGGGCGATCAGAACACATATGGGTAGAACTTTTAAAAGGTTCTTGAAAAGAGGTAATTTTTTCTGGGATTAATCGTACCCATCCGGCTAGGTCACCTCGAGACTCACTTATATACTAGTTACTTTCAGGCAATGAAAAAAATATGGATTAACAGATAATTAGGTTCCACTCACTACGTCAACTAAAGCAACTGCATCTGGAGCACTTACCAAGGATAATAGAATAAATAATGATGTAGTACGAGGAGATTTTTTTCTCACTATTGCCACAAATAAAACCCAACCATACATGACCACCAATTATATCTTCCAAATCATCTACACTAACAATCCACCTGGCACCCGGCTGCGTCTTTACCCCTATCCAATTTTTGGGCCAATTCCCCCTTCGTACTACCAAAAAATGAGATTCTGGCCAAATCCAAGTTTGTTGTCCCAACCTTACAAAACTAATACCTATTCTGTTTAGTACTTCAGGTGCTTCTCTAGCGTATAATGTAAATCTCGTAGCCAATGAATAAGGAGAAGGCCGGCCTATCAACGACCGAGCCGGTCTGATCTCCTTTATACTTACCTCAAACAACGAGCGAAGTCGATATGTTGATGAGAAAGGGGCTTTTCTCAAGGCCAAAGAGTGCTCTTTGAAGGCTACTATGCATCCTTACGAATATAAGAGTATTTTTTGATTTGTTTTGGGTATAGCAGGACTTGAACCTGCAGATAAGGTGGTGAGTAAGAGTCATACATCATTTATGAAAAAAGGAAATATTTTAGATGGGGTGGTCACTATCCATATGGTGGTTGGATCCCACTAAGGAATTGGCACGTCCGTGGAGCTTACAAAAAATTAAGCCAGTAAAAATTTAAGGAATTCACAATATCGAAAAGGAGTTGGTTGGCTTCAGAGTCACTCAATTGGATTCGATCGGGGACTGGAATGAAACTTCTCGGACACTATAGCAGATTAGGTACCATAGCTGAGGCGAATGCTCTATTCAATAAGATGGCTCTTTAAGGGAAGATAGGGCATCTCCTAAAATGTGGAAGTTTGGTGCTTTAGAGATAGGGCCGACATGCTTTGCTGGAAAGCAATAAGTCAACAAAACCCAAACCAATAGAACAAAGGTTAGCTCTGCAGCTACTCCACAAGCAAGGGTTGTAGGTCCATACCGTCCGGCTCTCGACCGAAACTAACGAAGTCATCCCAACTCTCGAATAGAAGATGCTAACGGATATATATACAATATGCCTCGGAATAGCCGCCTCCATGGCGTCCTTCATTCTGCTTGGAGGAGAACCCACCAGGCGTATAACATTCCCTCATCAGCGCCTGACCCAAAGATGTGGATCATCCAAGGCACATTAGCATGGCGTACTCCTCCTGTTTGAATCGGAGTTTGAAACCAAATGAATGGGGACTCGGGTAATTGGTTTCTAGTTTCTACTACATCCTGCAAAGTAAATGGAAGTTTCTAGCGTTTTGCTCGGTTTATTTTTCTTTTCTTTTTTGTTGCGGACATAGGCCATTTTTACGCATTCAAGAAGGCATATTGGCTGGATCAGAATTCTATCGGTCATGGAGTCAAGCAGTTTAAGACGGCTCTGCTCCAACGACTTGAGAAGGTGAGACACAATCTCCATGGCTCCATGTATTTTGCATGCTCTAGCATATGTGGTGTTTCCTTCATCACTCCCGATTTCCCTCCTCCGGTTGGATTGACACGAAAGTCCAGTGATAATGTTGAAGTACTTTAAAGAGTCCCTT